>NW_003852679.1:456561-500255 GCF_000181295.1 Otolemur garnettii
TCTTGGCTGTGCAGAAGCTCTTTAGTTTGATCAGGTCCCAATAGTGTATTTTTGATGTTGCTTCAATTGCCCATGGTGTCCTCCTCATAAAATGTTCGCCCAGATGGCACATTTCTTAAACTGATTGAAACCACCTATGACAAACCTACAGCCAATATCATACTGTATGGAGCAAAAGTGAAAGCTTTTTCACTTAGAATTGGACTAGATAAGGATGTCCACTATTGCACTATAATTCAACATAGTTCTGAAAGTTCTAGCCAACACAATCATGCAAGAGAAAAAAAAATACATTCTTCTCATCTGCCCATGGAACATTCTCCAAAACTGATCATATCCTAGGACAATAAACAAATGTCAACAGAATCAAAATAATTAAAATTTTACCTTGTATCTTCTCAGACCACAAGGCATTAAAGGTGGAATTTAACTCCAACAAAAACATTCAACCCCACACAAAAGCAGGGAAATTAAACAATCTTATGCTGAATGACAGCTGGGTGCAGGAAGAAATAAAAGAGGAAATCATTAACTTTCTTGAGCATAACAACAATGGAGACACAAGCTACCCACACCTGTGGCATACAGCAAAAGCAGTCCTGAGAGGAAAACTTATCACTTTAGATGCTGACATCCAAAGAACAGAAAGAGAGCACATTGACAAACTCACAATTGGAAAAAGAAGAACAATCAAAGCCTAAACCTAGCAGAAGAAAAGAAATATCCAAAATTAAATCAGAGATTAATGAAATTGAAAACAAAAGAATCATTGAGAAAATTAATGAAACAAATAAATAAAATAGATCAAACTTTGGCCAAAATAACTATAAATAAAAAAATTAAAATCTCTAGTACCTCAATCAGAAATGATGAAGGGGAAATAACAACTAATGCCACAGAAATACAAGAGATTATCTCTGAATACTACCAGAAACTTTATGCCCAGAAATTTGACAATGTAAAGGAAATGGATCAATATTTGAAATTACACCTTCTCCATAGAGTTAGCCAAGAAGAAATAAATCTCCTAAACACACCATTTTCAAACACTGAGATCAAAGAAACAATAAAAACTCTTCCCCCCCAAAAATGGCCTAGTCCAGATGACTTCACAACAGAATTCTATCAAACCTTCAAAAAAGAACTTCTTCCCATACTGCAGAAATATTTCCAAAAACAGAGGAGGAAGGAATCTTCCCCAACACTTTCTGTGAAGTAAAAATCACCCCGATACAAAAACTAGGAAAAGCCCCAACTAAAAAGGAGAACTTCAGATCAATTTCACTAATGAATATAGACACAAAATATCTCAAGGATGGAAGAAAGAATATTTAATGTATTCAGTACTATTATGAAACCAATTTACAATCACTCACACTTTCATATGAAGACTATATCACAACTATGGCCCAAGATGAAGTGGGGGATAGGAGAGGAAATGGGAGGTCAGATGGAGGGAGGGTGAATGGTGGGATCACACCTATGGTGGATAATGCAAGAGTACATGTAAGATCTATTGTAATGGAGTATAAATGTCTTAATACACTAATTAAGTAAAAGAGATGAGGTATGTATTAACCAGTGTGATGTAAGCATTCCTAATTCTATATGAAATCAGCACATGCATTAATGTATACATGAGTTATGTGTTTATGATTTAATAAAAAATTAATATAGTTGCAAAAACTCTCAGCAAAATCCTAGCCAATAGATTACAGCTTATCATCAAAAAAGTCATGCATCATGATTAAGTAGGTTTCATCCCAGGGATGCAAGGTTGGTTTAACATATAAAAGCCCATAAACATTATTCACAGAAGCAAAAAGAAAGACCATATGATCCTCTCAATAGATGTAGTAAAAGGAACCAATAAAATCTAGCATCCTTTTCTAATTAGAACACTGAAGATTATAGCCATCAGTGACATTTCTTAAACTTATCAAAGCTGTCTATGACAAACTCACAGCTAATATTTTACTGAATGGAGTAAAACTGAAAGCTTTCCCACTTAAAACTGGAACCAGACAAAGTTGTCCTCTGTCACCATTATTATTCAACATAGTGCTGGAGGTTCTAGCCAATACACTTAGGGAAGAGAAGGAAATAAAGGTATCCAAATGAGAGAAGAGGAGGTTAAAGTCTCCCTCTTTGCTAATGATATGGTCTTATACTTAGAAAACCCCAAAGACTCAACCACAAGACTCCTGGAAGTGATGAAAAATCTCAGGGTACAAAATCGATGTCCACAGATCAGTAGCCTCTGTATATGCCAATAACAGGCAAGATGAGAAGAAAATCAAAGACACAATTCCTTTCACAGTAGTTTTAAAAGAAAATGAAATACCTAAGAATATACCTAACAAAAGAGGTGAAGGACTTCTTCAAAGAGAATTATGAAATATTAAGAAAAGCAATAGCAAAAGACACTAATGAATGGAAGAACATACCATGCTCTTGGCTCAGAAGACTCAATATTGTTAAAATGTCTATACTATCCAAAGTAATCTACAGATTCAATACAATCCCAATTAAATTACAAACAACATATTTTGAAGAAATGTAAAAAAAAAAGTTCTTCATTTTGTAGGGAACCAGGAAAAAAAACCTGTGTAGCCAAGGCTATTCTTCATAATTGTAAGATAATTTCCACATTACTTGCACTCTTAGGAAAAATTGAGAATATAAGTAATAACAGTTTGGAAATATTGGGGTCTTGTCTTAAGTCTTGTACCTTGGAAAACAGGCAGGCTATAACCTATAGAACAGGATTAACAACTTTCTGTATGGAACTCTGACTGCACTGCTTTTCGCCCAAGCAGATAAGGTTTGATAGCCCTCTGTGCAGGGGAACAAATCTAAGGTGACATGTGTATAAAACCACGTCCTCCAGTGGGTGGCTTCCAAGCTCCTTGAAAACAAAGCTGTAAAACTTAATTCTTAGAACTAAATTGAGTGCTTATAAAATAGATTACCCCCTTGCTCCATCTATTGATTTTTTTACTAAATAGAAATAAAGTTTGGAAAGCATGGCTGCTTACGAAATAATATGGTTGTTTTTAAGTCAGATTTCCAGACTCAGTGTTTCCTTTTAAGGTTAGTATAAAATAGGTAATGTTAATTATAGACTATTGATTGATGTGGTGTAAATGACTTACTGACTATAAAAGACCCTTTGAAATAAAGATGATTGCTACTTGCCATCCTATGAAGAGTAGTCTGTTTCTTGCATCCATATAATTTTAGGTGCAGACTTACAACTGAGGCAAACACCTGTCTGTTTCCTTACAAAACCTTCAACTGACACATAATAAAAACATTGCTGGTTCCATCACTCAATCCGATTTCAGGTCATATTACAAGTCCACAGTGATCAAAACAGCATGGTATTGGCACAAAAAATAGAGACATAGGAATACGGAACAGAATAGCAAGCAAAGAGATGAAACCAGTCTCTACTTGCCATCTGAACTTTGATAAACTAAACAAAAGCATACAATGGTAAAGAGAATCCCTATTCAATAAATGTTGTTGGGAGAACTGGATAAATACATGTAAAAGACTGAAACTGGACCAGAACCTTTCACCACTTACAAAAAATTGATTCAAGATGTACCAAAGATTTAAGTATAACTTTAAAAAATAGTAAAAAATGTAGAACAGAACATGGGGAAAACTCTTATGTATGTTGGCCTGGGGAAAGAAATTATGAAGAGGACTACAGTGGCAATCACAACAACAAAAATAAACAAATGGGATTTAATTCAACTGAAAGGCTTCTGCACAGCCAAAAACACTACAAATAAAGCAAATAGATAACCTTTAGAATGAGAAAATATATTTTCATATTATACATCAAAGAGTCCATTACTAGAATCTACAGAGAACTCAAATTAATCAACAACAATAAAAAAAGAGGAAACAATATCATCTACCACTGGGCAAGAGACAAGAACAGAATCTTCTATGAAGACAGCAGTTGAATGTCTAACAAACAGGTGAAAAAATGTCCATCATTGCTAATCATCAAAGAAAAGCAAATTGAAACCATCCTTAAATATTACCTAACCCCAGTGATAATAGCTAACGTCACAAAGTCTCAAAGCTACAAATGGATGTACAAAGAAGGGAACTTGTACACTGTTGCTGGGAATGCAAACAAATATAGCCCTCTTTGTAATGAAGTAAGGAGAATCCTCAAATAACTCAAAATAGACCTTCCAGTTGATCTCAAAATCCCATTATTAGGCATTGATGCAGAAGAAAAAATCATTTAATCAATAGGACATTTTCACCTGATTTTTCATCACAGCTCAATGTACAATTACCAAGATGTGGACACACTATGCCCTTTCAACCATGAATAGATGAATAGACTGTGGTATATATATACCATGGTATACTATTTAGCCACAAAAAGATCCAGGCCTTACGTCTGTTGTGTTGACCTGGATGGAGTTGAAGCACATTGTTCTTAGTAAAATATCATAAGAATGGAAAAGTAAGTATTCTATGCACTCAATACTATTATCAAGCCAGTAGACATTCTAATTCATGCCACACAAGTGAAAACTCAATTCTAATCAAGATAGGTGGAGGGGATAGGAGGGAGGTAGAGAAAGGAGGAGTGAGAAGCTGTGGTAATATATGGTGTACCTCGTGGGGGACCAAACTCAAATACCAGCAAATGCAAGCATTGTAACCTATTTCTTTGTACCCTCAAATTAACCTGAAATTTAAAAAGAAAAGTTCTTAAAAAAAATAAAAATGAGCAGAGTATAAGAGACCGGTGTGACTCCATAAAGCATAAGAACATATGCAGTAGTCAAAAAGTATACATAATGCCATTTAAGTAATTTCTCATCCCTCATCACCCTCCCATGCTCCCACCTTTCCCAGTATCCAATGTCTATTATTCCAATCTCTGTGTCCACATGAAAAGTGTATGTACTCAATAGAACAAAGGATGGAGGGATAAATTGGAATTACCACTTAAGGTTCTTAAGGTATATGTAAAAAGAAAAAAAAAAAAACAAAACCAAAACATAGTATTATTCGAAAGAAGACTGTGACATGACTAACTAAAGATATTTATTATAAACCCTAGAGTTTACAAGACTACTAAAATATGGAAAGGAATAAATAATAAGCAAATAATTAAGGAAAACTGAATTATAAAGACTACACAAATAATGCATAAAGGGCAGAAAGAGAAAAAAATAACAAAGAACAGATGGCACATATGATAGATTTTTAATCAACTACATCAGCAATTACATTTAATGTAATTGGTCTAAACACAAAAATTAAAAGGCAGAGATTAACAGATAAGATAATGAGAGCAAACAAGACCAAACCATGTATTTATCTAAGAAATCCACTTTAAATATAAAAATAAATAGTTTTAAGACAATGAAAATTATGCAATTTTTAGACTACTGTGCTAGATGACTAGAAATTAAAAGTACTGTGATTTACAAGTCTCCGAAATCCAGGGGGATGGAGCAAGAAGACCTCCTTCAGGAAGCTTTCTCCAGAATTTTCCAACCATCAGGAGGTAAATTAGACTTAAGTGGACTTTGGAGAAGTTGAAATTGGGTGGTTTAAAACCAGGAGAAGAAATCAAGGTGCATATTAAGGTGCACCCACTGAGACACACTATGAGGGTGTGGAAGAGGAATAAAGAGAACAGAAATCAGTTATCAGTGCCTAGACTGAAGGCACCTGGAGGGAAGAAGAAGGAAGACAACTCCCACAATCAGGGGGCTTGCTGTGTGCTTTCCACAAGCAGGGAACAGAGAACTTTTCATCTCACCTCATGTGAGAAAGCCACAAAGTAGAAATTTTTACCTCTGTGTTCGTGTCCTGCCTGGCACAAAAGTAAACAAGTTTTCTCTATGCTGTCCTGAGCCCACAGACTCTTCCCCACCTCTCTGGTTTCCCAATAGACTACACCCTGAAAAGGAGTTTGGTGAGATCTCTGGGCATCTTCTACATTGCATGGTCCAGTGTTCCATGTGTGCCCAAATCCCACTGTGAAAGGAAATTGTGCTTCAGTGCACTGACTTTGGCTGGCATGCTCCCTCCTGGCTCTCCCTCCTTCTGGGTGTGGGTCCTTTCCCCTGCCTTCTTTAGTGGCCCTGCTCAATGTCTGTACCTGGCATTCCTGGGTTTCCCTCTTGCCAACTTGGAGAGAGCCAGGCCTAGCCTCAGATGACCTGCCCTGGAAAGGTCCACAAAGCAGACCATAAGATGTGGATCCCCTCCCCCAGCCACATGTTATGGTTGCATCATATCAAGTCCACAACCAAGACTCTGGGGGGGGGGAAAACTTTTTTTTTTTGACTTTGCACAAGAGCCGTTTGCACTGGACTCACCCCCAAAAGACAGCTTTTATGAATTTGCTTGTGCAAGGGGCATTTGTACCAACAGGGATGGGAACAGTTGGGACTGTCCATATATTCCCTTCCTCCAGCCACTGCTGGGAGGTTTGAGGGACACAGTGGTTCAAACCTATTATGGCAGGGAATCCAGTGAAATACCATGGCTCTTTAAACTGGGTGGAGGAAGGGCTGATCCCAGGGCAGAATCAGTTTGCACTAACTGGGAGCACCCCCAAGCATAGGACACTCACATGGAGCTCCACTCCCAAATGCTACCCCACCCAACCTGGAGAAAGCAAGGCCAGCCCTCAGAGATCTCATGCTGCAGCCCCAAAAGGAAGCCTTGTGAAGCTGTGTAGGAAGGGCCCCAGGCAAAAGCTCTAGCTCATTCAAGCAGTTAGTGGTGGCAAGAATTGTGGGGAAAGCTCTTGACAAAATTGGCCTGGAATTTATGAAGAATTTATGAAGACCCCCTTGACAAGTGTAGCAACACTTAAAATAAATAAATGTGACATGATCAAACAAAAAAGGTTTTGCAAAGCCAAGGGTACAATAACTAAACAGACAACTGTCAGAATGGAAGAAGATATTTCCATGCTACGAATATGACAAAATACTGATAACTAGAATCTATAGAAAACCTCAATTAATCAGCAATAAAAGAGCAAACAATCCCATTTATAAGTGGGCTGGAACTTGAACAGAAACTTCTTAAATAAAACAGACAAAGGCCAACAACCACATGAAAAAATGCTCATCATCCCTAATCATTAGAGAAATGTAGATCAAAACCATTCTGAGGTATCACCTAACCCTTTTAGAATAGGCCACAACACAAAATCCCAAAGCTGCAAATGTTGGTGGCAAAGTGGAGAGATGGGAACCTTCTGCAGTGCTGGTGGGATTTCAAATGAATACCGCTTCTTTGGAAAGAAGTACAGAGAATCCTCAAAGAACTAAATGTGGACCTTCCATTTGCTCCTATAATCCCATTATTAGGCATCTATCATAAGGAAAAAAAAATCATTTTATCACAAGGACATTTGCACTAGAATGTTTATTGAAGTTCAATTCACACAAGACGTGGAAGCAACCTGTGCACATCAACATATGAATATATTAATAAACTGTGATATATATAGTGCAATACTATTCAGCCATAAAAGAGATGGAGACTTTACATATTTTGTGTTTGCCTAGATGGAGTTGAAACATACACTTCTTAGTAAAATGTCACAAGAATGGAAAAGTATCCATTGTGTAGACAAATGGACAACAAACAAAAACACATGAAAAATAATCATTATCTCTAATCATCAGAAAAATGCAAATAAAAACTACTCTTAGGTATCACCTAACTCCTGTGAGATTAGCCCACATCACAAATTCCAAAATCTGCAGATGCTGGTGTGGATGTAGAGAGAAGGGAACACTTCTACACTGCTGGTGGAATTGCAAACTAATATAACTTCTATGGAAAGAAGTATGAAGAATTCTTAAAGAAGTAAAATCCAACCTTTCAGTAAATCTCACAATTCCATTACTATGTATCTATCCAGAAGAACAAAAACAATTTTACCACAAAGACATTTGCATCGGAATGTTTATTGCAGCTCATTTCACAATTGCCAAGTCATAGAAGCAATAAAATGTCTATCAATGCATGAATGGATTAACAAACTGTGGTATAGTATAGCAAGGACTACTATTCAGCCATAAGAAAAGATGGAGACTTTACATCTTTTATGTTTACTTGGATGGAGTATATATACATTATTCTTAGTAAAATGTCTCAAGAAAGGGAAAAAAAATCCAATGTGAAAGAAAGTAAGAGAATTGGAATACTAATATGAAACCAATATAATATAAACAATTATACATCCAGACAAATGATAAACACACATATAATCTAGCAAGAGGAAATGGAGAGGAAGAACAGTGGAAAAGAAAAGAGGGAGGGTGATTGGCAGAAGAAGAGAGAGCCATTGGTAGGATCTCACTTAATGTGAGGGTGTTCAGCCCTCCCCCCTGGGTGAAGGGTTCAACTACTTTAACTTTACCTTAGAATTTGAAAAGAATGTAACTTAAAAACATGTACCCTCATATTAATTTGAAGTAAAAAAATAAAAAATAGTAATAAAACATATATAACTCACTTTTTCACTTATAAAAATGTTAGAGTCCATTGGGTATTTTTCTATGTCTCTGTTACTAAAAATTGAATATTCATCATTTTCTTTCTTTAATTTATAAAGAAGATGCAGAAATTCAATTTCAGATGCCATAGGCTCAATTCCATAAGAAACATTTTTGAATTGCAGTATTCCTCTGTAAAATTAAGGTTAAAATTTTAAGTTCTTTTACTCAAATATATGTTATAAAACTAAGACACAATCCAAAAGAAAAAAGTATCACAGATATAAAACATTTTGAGTCCAGTATTGTGATTCAAACTCTGCTTTAGAGAAGATACTGAAGACACAAAAGATTTTACTAATCCACAAAACTAACATTCCATTTCACTTCCTAGTTATAAACACAGCAGAAATTACCTTGTTAATTGCTAAGTACACAAACATATGCTATTACAGTGATCAAGTAATTCATACATTTTTTATGTCAGTGACTCAACTATTTTAATCATAGTGCCTCCAATTCTCATACTGATGTATGTTCAATTGTTATTTCAGTGGTTAAGAAAAAATAAGAAATCAAGGAATCCAGGAAATCTGAATCTTTGAGGGAATTAGAAATGTCTCTGCTAGTGAAGAAAGTGAGAGAAAGTAAGAGAATTGGAATCATGTCCAGAGTAGTATATCATTGAATAATCTCCTCATAGGAATCTTCTCGCAGAGCACCACACTTAATACAAACAGTGTCACAACAGCCAAATAGCATAACTATGGTGTTTTGTAATGAATGACAGAAACTAATAACCTCAGTCCGGAACATGTGCTGAGTGTGACATAGGAATTCGGATATCCTTCAATATGTCCTTGATAGTAGCAACGAGTCTAGAAAAGATAAAAGTAAAGTGGTTACCTCAGAATTGGCAAAATATTGTAATTATTTCTTACTTCTCTATTCGATAGAAACCTTCTGAATACTTTTCACAGACCACATGGTTTATATCAAGTATGAGCAAAGTGACACTCAGAAAAAGCCTCCCATATTTGCCCCTTTCACTATATTAACTACTCTTTTTAGATTGTGATTTAGGATTAATATTTTATAGGCTGCATCCAAAGTGTTACCCTCATGTTTTAGGAATTATTATTTTCCAACATATAAATTTAGGTCATCAATTAAAAGACAAAAATTTTGCAACTGGATTTTTTCATATGTTGCTAAAAATAGACATATAAAATATAATGACACAGGATTGAAAGGCTAGATGTGAACATAGACAAAAAGGATGATTCTGAAAATATATTGACACAGGAAAACATTTATAAGGACATGAGCTTTTCAATTCACCAAGAAGATATAAATATTTCACACTGATATTCACTTACTAACACAGCTTCCAAATATATAATGTCAAAATTGAAAGAAGAGTAAAAATAGAAAAATATATAATTATAAAAAAGATTTTTAACCCATTTTTTCTCAGTAATTGATAAAATCAAGCATTTAAAATGTACAGAAGTTGAGTTTTTGGCTAAGATGGCAGCTGAGCAATAGCTTCTGTGCAGCTGGGCTCAGTGAGCGTGGGGAGAGAAGACTCCAGGCGTCTCTGGTCAGTGGGTTTTGCTCAGAGGCTTCCCTTTGGTGACATAGGAAGTCAGCGAGAGACTTCTGGATGCCACAAGGAGGACAGAAGTGGTGGAAAGCTGGCAAGTGGTAGGTGCATTTGTTTAGTTGAAGGCTGCCTGCAGCTGTAACCATAGCAACAGTGAGACTGCAAGCAAGAAAAGCCTTACCTGTGGGCTGTTTGGGGGTTTTTTGGACTTGGGCTCTCAATTGAACTGCCTTGAGAGATCTTGGGCTGATGTGTGGATGACTTTGGGGATTGTCTGGAGCCCCAGACTGATCTGCTGAGCCAGAAAGGAGCTAATATCGTTCACCTGTGGGCTGCCAGAAAAACTTCTGTGAGGGAGCTGCCCAAACAGCATCTGTGGGGAAGCTGCCCCTGTGTGTTGCAGCACTGGGATGCCAGGGAGACATTAGTTGAGTAAACTAGTGACTGAGCTGCCCAAAGGCAGGGGTTGAGATGCTGGGGAAGTGTGGAGATCCAAGTGTTTGGTAGAATAACAGCCTTGGCCCTCAGAAGCATAAAGGGAGACTGGATTTGGCCCAGTGGATAAGCAAGCAGCCACACCAGGTGAGATCCCAGGGATAAATGTTTTCCTTGGACAGCTTCTGCTTGGCCGAGGTTCATAGTTTGGAGGTCTTTTAAGTGGGCTGAGGGGACTTCCAAGTTCTCAAGCCTGCGGGATCTGAGATCAGCAGAAGCCTCCAGTCTCCATCTCGTACAGCTGTATCAACATTGTGATGAACATTTCAGACCTCAGAAGATTACCTGTTGCCTGGACAATATTCAGCAAGATATCTATATCTATATCTATATCTATATCTATATCTATATCTATCTGTCTATCTATCTTAGATAGATAGACAGATAGATAGATAGATAGATATTGTTTTTTTTGTTTTGGGGGTTTCTGTTTTTAATTTCAACATTTTTCCTTGACATTTTTCTTTTTTCTTTTCCTTTTTTCTTTTTTTTCACTATTATAGTTTCAATACAATCTTCCATTTTTTCCTTCTTTAATAATTAAAATTTCATTTTTTCCAGTGTTTCTCCCCCTATCATTTGTATTTTCCCCCCAATTTTATCCCATAAGGGCTTTTGTTTGTTTCAGTTTGATTTATAGAATTTTTGCCTTTCCTCTCCACCTGGTGGACATGGGGTGCTGTGTCTGATATGGCTGGCAAAGAGCTATTTACCTCAAAGGAATCACCCAACCCAGCACCTCCAGAGGTTGGAGGTCTTTAAGGTTCGGTCATAGGATTATACTATACACCTACATTACTCTTGTCTCCTTTCAGTGACTTTCTTCTTTTTGTCAATATTTACTTTTACTCCCTATTCTTCCTATTTTTTCTTTCTTTTAAAAATCTTTTTTCCCCTCCTTGCTCTTCAACCTTCTCATTCTTCTGGTCCTGTACCAATAGGACTCATTCAAATTTTAGGCCAGTGGCACAGTAACTTAAAGAGCAGGAAGGAGTGAAAGGAAAATTAGGGTAATGAAACAGATCCAGGAAAGCACTCATGATGAAGAATCAGCAGAAAAATCCTGGTAATATGAAATACCAGTCTATAGTAATCCCTCCTAGGGATTGTGAGGTAGCTACAGCAGCGGATTCCTCCTATAAAGAAATGTTAGAAATGACAGAAGGGGAATTTAAAATACAGATGATTAAAAAAAGAAAGAAATTGTTGAGAAAGTGGAAATTAACCAAAAGATAACCCAAAAACAGAATCAAATAAGAGATAAATGATACGAAGAATATAGAAAGGATATAGCAGAGCTCAAGAAACTAAAGCAGTCAATTAGGGAACATAAGGATGCAATAGAAAGTATCAACAACAGATTACATCATGCAGAAGAAAGAATCTCAGAGGTAGAGGATAAAATTCTTGAGATAACTCAGATAGTTAAAGAGTCAGAAAAGAAGAGAGAGAAAGAAGAACATCCACTGACAGAATTATTGGACTCTACCAAGCATTCAAACATGTGAGTTATAGGTATCCCAGAAAGGGAAGAAGAATGCCCCAGAGGAATGGAAGCCATTCTAGACAATATTATAAATGAAAATTTCCCAAATATCACCAAAGACTTTGACATACCCTTTTCAGAGGGATATTGGTCCCCTGGTCACCTCAATTCAAATAAAGCTTCTCCAAGGCTCACTGTGATGAATCTATCTAAAGTCAAGACAGAAGAAAAGATTTTGCAAGCTGCCAGGAGCAAGCACCAACTGGCCTATGGGGCAAATCTATCACAGTGACCGCAGACTTCTCTAATGAAACTTTTCAAGCCAGAAGACAATGGTCATCTACCTTTAATCTACTCAAACAGAACAATTTCCAGCCCAGAATTCTATATCCTGCTAAGCTAAGCTTTAAAATAAATGGAGAAATCAAATCTTTTATTGATATGCAAACATTGGGGAAATTTGCCATAACAAGACCAGCTCTACAGGAAATAGTTCAATCTATTGTACACACTGACCATCACAATGAACCTTCATCAAAGTAAACACCCAGAAATTAAAGGAAATAATCTAGTTTCTACAATGATGCAAAAAGACAAAACTAAGCAATGGAATTTCACAAAATAAGATGGATATAATGCTACCACACTCATCAATTATCTCAATAAATGTCAACTGCTTTAATTCCACGCTGAAGAGCCGTAGATTGGCTGATTGGATTAAAAACACAAGCCATCTATTTGCTGTCAACAGGAAACATACCTCACATCAAAAGACAAATTAAAACTCAGAGTTAAGGGTTGGAACTCAATTTCTCAGGCAAATGGAATTTAGAATTGAAGAGGGGTTGCAATCTTATTTTCCGATATTTGTAGATTTAACTTCACTTCAACTTAAGTGAAGAAAGACAATGATGGTCACTTCATATGGGTCAAGGTAGAAATACAACAAGAAGACGTTTCAATTCCTTATATTTATGCACCCAATTTAAATGCTCCCAGATTCTTAAAGCAGACTTTGCTTAGTCAGAGCAATATGATATCCTATAACACCATAATAACAGGGGACTGCAACACCTCTCTCTCCAAGCTGAACAGGTCCTCTAAACAGAAATTAAACAAAGATATTATTTGATAACCCAGCCCCCTACCCTTGAAAAGGAAACATCTTTTGACTCCAGTAGTCCCAGCCCCTCAAGGGTGGGGTGGATAAGTCTGAGAATAGGCTTGAAGATAAGGGAGTGAGTAGGGAGAAGGATAATTCTGAAAAGAGGCTAAAAGATAAGGAAAGTCCCGAGTTCTCAGAAACTTTATGTACCTCACCACCACCTTGAACTAAAAACCCAAAAGCTTCTTAAGGGCAATGACCCCTGTGCAGGTATAATAAATGTCTATTGATTATTTACATTGAAGTGGGGTCCGTTTCTCCTTCTCAGCTGTGTGAGTCACTAAATTTCTGAAGGCCACAGTGAGATTCTTCGGATCCCCGCCTGAGCCGACCACCAGCTGACAGTTCCAGGGGAAGGCCTCAGAGAGTTTCTCTGCCTCTGAGTTCTTGAACATGTGGATTCAGGGCACAGGTTCACAAATTTTCCAATTCAGTAAGTTTTTTTTTTTTTTTTCCTGTTCTGGTTTGTCTAGTTTGTCATGTCCAATTTTGTTTCGGTCTCTAGAGAACTAGACTGGAACTAGACTGGCTGGACACAGCTGTGAGAGTCTGTCCCTGAGGCAGAGGGGAGAGGTCCCTTTGTCTCACCATCAGTTTTTCCAGAAGTAAAGGGATGAGGCAGGGGGGAGTGGCCCCTCTTGTCTCACTGTTGGTTTAGCAGTGGGGAGTGCACCCCCGTTTCATGGTTGTCAGTCTGTTAAATAGGTTAGTTATTGTATGTTTTGCATTTTATATGAGTGAGTGAGTGTCTGGATGTCATTCCACGGCCCTGAAGCTATGGAGTCTGAGTGGGCCACCACCCACAATTCCACGACTTTATCATACAGTTTAGTGGCAGGCCCCTGGGGCAGGGAACTGGAGTGGGGTTTATACCTCCCCACTTATGCTAAGATAAAGTTCTCATCCCTTCATGGATGTGGTTGAGAAGACATCAGAGTGGGGGTCAGGCACAGGTCTGCGCCTGACTGATTTTTGTCTGTCTCTCTTGTTTTGTTCATCTGTTTCCTTGATTTGTCTGTCTTTTGTGACATGAGGATATTAGCTGTATGTCTGTCTGACAGAGACCGCTTGTCAAACTTGTTTAGGTGTTTGTATCCATGTGGATAATTAGTCTGGTTTCAGCCGCTGCACCAAGGACAAGGATGAGAAAGTGAAACCACTTTACACACTCCCTGTGAATTAAATTAACCAACTTTAAGACAGGCTGCCCCCCCCCCCACTGGGTTGTGAGGTACTCTAATCTGGACTCACAGAGGGTGAGTTCCTGGTAGGTCCCTGTTTCCTTTGATTACCCCCTCTTATGTTAGTGAGATTGTATAAAACTTGTCAGTTATTTTGTATTTGATTCGTCAGTTTTACATCACTTTCTGGGTGGAAATCAGACTTTTACTATATAGTATTGTTCTAAAATCTTGATCTGCTTGGCAGTGCGCTGTGCTTACTGGCTTCTATCTTTTTTACATGGCCCCTTTGTACTTCTTCATTTTTATCTTGACACTGTGGTGTAAATGACCCACCTGAGTTTGAGATCCTCTTTTTTTCTGGCAATTAAGGAGTTAATACAAAGAAAACTGTTCTATTTTTTTACCTTCTAAAAACTGTGGTTGCTATATTACAAATAGCCTTTAGATAAGGTACCAGCTCTCAGCAGAAGATCCAAGGTCAATTACTCATTTGGAACTTAATTAAAAAAAAAAAAACAGTCCTCTTTACTTTTTTGATACAGCAGCTGCTTCTCATTACTCTGTTTGGCTCTTATTCTACCTCAGGCGGCCTTCAGGAGGCGAGAATACTGTGATACCTCTGAGGGAAGGTGCCTCCTGGAAATATCCCAGGGTCCCCAGAGAACCTGGAGCCCACAGGAGATCAACTGACAATCACTCCTAAATTCAACTGTGAATCCACCTCCAGAGGTAAGCCACTTTAACATCTATTTTTGGCTAGTGTCTGCAGACATTAATTAACTATTGATGGTATTTCTGTTGTGCTTATTTGCTGTGAATTGTTATAAAGATATGTAACTGTTTGATGAATTAATTTGTTGTAATTTGTATAGAACCCTCAGGAACCTCCAAGGGAAGGCCAAAGACACAGGAACTTTAAACAGGGACCCCATCTTACTGGGCTATTAGCCTGTCATAAGCTCTCAGAATTACCCAGCCAGTGGAGAGTTTTAGCCCTACTGGCCTGTCAGGAATTCCCAGAAATGTGTGTCAGAACTTGTCACTATTGCAGGAAGACGAGGCCCAATGGAGAGAAAGAGCACCCAAACACCATAGTTATAAGAGGAAGGGCTTTGTTCATGGGCCGGGAGCTTACGGCATAGAAGATTTCCAAATGGCCGCACTCCCCGACTGGCTTGGTCTTTCCCTTTTTATTAACAGTCAAAAAGTTCCACCCCACAGGAACCCTTCCCATTGGCCAGTTTGAATCAAGCGGGAGATGCTACTCCAGCACCCAGAGAACTACAGGATTTCATAGAACTTGGAAATTTCCAAGTTCCAGGGAGTTAAGCCTATAAATTCCCAAGAGCTGAGTCACCATAGAGAGGGCCCTGCAGGTGCATCCTCGTGGTCTCCCTGAGAAGACCTGTTCTCCCAGACCTTGCCCCTCTCTGGTATCCTCTCTCATTTCCCCCTTTTAAGACTCCAATATATTTTTTAATTTGGGGTCTCAATATCAGCTTGTTTCTGTAGGTGCTGCTATTAATTACTTTTTAGCACTAAGGTTTTAGGGACTGTGACTTTTCTTGGGTTCTCTATTCAGGCCTTAATAGTACCATGGTGGTGGGCTAACATACATATAAGTTTTACTTTTCCCTGGGACATTTCCCTTTTCTTTTCTCAAAGTTCAAAGTCCAATTAAGACAAGTCCCTCGAGGAGTTTCCTCAGGCTTCAGCTGTGCGTTGACCAGCCAGCTCCCAGTATGTGGCTGGAGCAGGGCACGTTGACTGTCTTAAAAGTTACCTTTACTTTCCAAGGGGCAGTGAAGTTCTATTCAGCCAACTGTGATGACTCCAGGTGAGAATTCCTTCCATCTTCACTGCTGTGCATATGGTCAGGATGATGGTGTAAAGTTCTTTCTACCTTGGTTTCAGGGGGACCAGTTCTAGAGCTAGACTTGGTCCCCTTGATTCTCTAGAGAGAAAGGATGTACAGACACAAAAGACTAAACAGAACATGGTTAATTACCCCAGTGGAGACTTTCCTTGCTACTCTTTCTAGGGTCTTTGTCTTTTTACTTCAGTCTTTCTCAGTTCTTTTAGGAGTTCCTGCTAAATAGCAGAGAATTGACAGAGAATTGACAGAGGCCTCTTTTAATAATACTAGTGGCAAGGCCTGTATCTAAGTAAGCTTTGTTTTCTGGCAGAGTTTATCAATTTCTGTTCTTATAGTCCTGTCCATATATTTTACCCTGTCTAAGCTTTGAGTCCTACAAGTTATTCAAAGCTTTAGCTTATTATTTGCACTACTTCTGTTAAGAAGGCTAGCCTATTGTCAAATTTAAACCAGCGTGGCAACCTAACCCATGCTACGATTTCTCTGGGCAATACTTTTGCTAATTCAGGAGTCCTTGTGGTGTGGAGCCCATGCCATGGGAATTCAGGATCAGCTACCATCATTCATGTCCTGCTCGTTCTGGCTCCTTTTAGGCAGGAGCAGGTTCTCCTCTGGTTCCACAGCAGGCTTCACTCTGCTCTAATGGATCCAGGCAAGAATTTCTGCTACTATCACAGCTGTAGGTGTGGTCAGGATAATGTTGTAAGGGCATTTCCATCTCACCCTCAGGGGAGACACGCTCCAATCCTTGACCCACACCACAACTCCTGGAGAGAAATGATGGACAAGGGAAAACAAACTAACAGGACACCTCTCATTCACTCATTCCTGACACTGTCTCTGCCATCTTTCTCAGTGCCTGCAACTGCTTCTTTAATTCTATCTTTTCTAATTCCCAGGGGGATCTTGGCAAGCTCCAGGTGGTGGCCTGGTGTATAAGATCTTATACATAGGGTGAGAATCCTGTCCTCTTAGTAGGAGTACACTTAATCTTAAATAACATCAAGGGCAGGGCACTTACCCACTGTAAGTTTGTCTCCTGGCACATTTTCCCTAAACTTGCTTTGATAGCTCTATATATGTGTTCCACCTTCCCTGAAACTTGTGGGCGGTAGGTTGCATAGTTTCCAGGTGATGCCAGGATGTTAGCCATCTTCTGGATCAATTTGGAGATGAATGCTGGCCCGTTGTCTGACCCAATCCTTAGTGGGAGCCCAAACTGCGGTATAATGTCTCTCAAGAGTGCCTGCCCAGGTGACTTCTTGTGCCTTCTCAATGAGGTTAGGATATGCTTCTACCCATCCAGAGTAGGTGCACAGCATCACCAGCAAGTATTTGTTCCCTCTACATCTGGGCATTTCAGTGAAGTCTACCTGAAAGTCCTCAAAGGGCGTTGCTCCAAATGATTTGATTCCTGGTGGTACCATTGGTTCTTGGCAGGCATTGAACTCGCTGCAGGTGACACATCACTGACTGACAGCTTTTTGCCAGGGTTTGTGCCATCCCCTAACTGCTTCCATCAGCATACAAGTCCAAGTCTGCATCTGTCCAAGGCTGTTCATGCAAGTCAGGTCTGCTAGAGTACACATTATCTATGAATACCACACAGTCATGCTCAGTCTCCCTTTTATTGGCTGGAAGGAGTGTGGCTGGGTCAAAAATGTCCTTTAGTGTCTATTAAAGTGACCACAGAGTGGGGTACTTCTACTCTGAGATCCTGCCCTAGAGTCAGCTTACAGGCTTCTTGCACAAGGAGAATAGTAGCAGCTAGAGCCCGTAAGCAGGGTGGCCATCCTTTTGCCACTCCATTTAACTGCTTAGAGAGGTAGGCTACATACAGGCCTTGGCCTGGAACTAACCAGCTGGGTTAACATACCCACAGCCATCTTAGTAGGTCTGGCAGTCCCAGTGCAGGAGCAGTCATTAGCCCCATTTTTAGCTGGGAGAGGGCACGTTCTTGTCTTCTTCACCATTCTAAGGACTTTCCTTTCTCTCATTTAGTTGCCTCATGCAGAGATCTAGCCACGATGGCAAAGTTGGGGATCCAAAGATGACAGAAACCGACTGCACCTAGGAATTCCCAAATTTGCCTTCGGCTTGTAGAGGTGGGGAGGTGACTAATAACTTGTTGCCTCTCCATGTCTAGATTCCTCCCTGCCTGCTGGATAATAAATCATTGATAAGGTACTCATTGCTGGAAGATCTGAGTTTTTCCCTTAGAAACTTTATAGCCACATACCTCTAGATGTTGCAATAGGCAGTCTGTACCTTGAGCACAGCCCTGGGGAGTTATCTTTCACCCAGACCCACGGCCACCAGTGGGCTAGTTCGGGCCTCAGTCCTTCCCCTGGCTGAGTCACAAACATCTTCCACTCCCAAGGCAGACATCAGATGGCTTGGGCAGTTGTAGCTGCATATTTCCTCGTGACCTCTTATGGAACACTTCCAAGGGAGTCAAAGGCTTGTTCAGCAGTGGCTCCATTGCTCCTATGTCAATCCTGTGGTCTGAGAGAGGGGCTACTGGCTGGGTGACTACCAAGTGTTCACCTCCACTATTAATTAGAAAGTCAATGTCCTTGTCCCCAGTCCTCACTCAGACCATGGACTTTCCGGGGGTGGCTGAGTCTAGTTCCCTTCAGTCTAGCAGGGCCTCTCCCACTAAGTTATAGAGGACTCCCTGCTCTTCTGCTTCTATGACCTTTTTCCCAGGATTTTTCACACTTCCTTGCCTCTGGGGACACTTGTTCTTCCAATGCCCTGTATCTTGGCCAGTTGTACACTGATCCCTTCCCAAGGAGGGGCCTTTTACCTTAGGTCCCCTACTTCCTTGCACTTCTTGACCCTGTCCTCTTTGAAAGGGAGGGGTTCCTTCCTTCATGCCTTTCAGAGCTGTGGCTGAGATTGGCCCTTCACTTCATGCACCTGTCCTCTTCCCTATGGCTTACTGCTTCCTGATTCACAAAGACCTTTTGTGCTATTTCAAGGAGTTGCAAGGTGTTCATACCTGCAAACCCCTCCTGCTTTTGCAGTTTTCACCATATATCTTCAGCACTTTGGCTAACTAGGGCCATATTAACCATCCTCTGATTCTCAGGGCTCTCACGGTCAAAGGGAATGTACATCTGAAACGCTTCACATAACCTCTCATAGAACTGGCCTGGACTCTCAGTCTTTCCTTGGAGAACCTCATTTACTCGAGCCAAATTGGTAGTGTTCTGTGTCCCTTTCTCAGTCTCTGCAGCAATATTTCTCAGTACCAGATCTGCCAATATCTTCAGCACCACTACTCTAGATCAGGTGGAAAGCACTTTCCCTTCCTGTCCCTGTGTTACTAGCACTGTTGTGACCTGCCCTCTCAACCAACGTGTTTGGTTCACTACTAGCTATAGGCAGGTATCTATGTATGGAAATTGCTCAGAGTGAATCCCCTTTCCAGTAACTCTGCGCCAAACCTCAGACACTAGGGATTTTTCTAAACTTCCCTCTGATGGCCATCCAATCCCAAAGCAGGGGTGGGGGGGTATTCCTGCTCACAAAGACTTCTTAGCTTTCCTGGTGTCATAGTCATGCACAAACCCCTTCTTAAAGTGCTTTAACATGGTAGTCAGTGGGGCAGACTTCCCTTGCTTGTTCCCTATTTCTACCCAAGGTCTCCTTTCTGAGACTCACACTCACACCACACTCTTTGGCCAGTCATTTAACAGTTCAATGACTCATTTTATGAATTGGCAGTACGGATAAGGCTGGGATCTAATACAGGTGGGCCACAGCCTTTTTTTCTTTTTTTTTTTTCTCTCCCTCTAATTTCTCTCTTAACTAAAGACAAATTATAGTAGAACTAACTCCATTGCCAAAATAAACTGTACTTTCAGTATACTGATTATTTGCATAAAGTGCAGTAAGAATAATTATTAGCCATCTAGACTCTTTGGCTTTGCTGGAATCTTTTATAAGGAATTTTCAGGCCGGACTTTCTCAAGAGCCTTTCATGAGCCCAGGTTTCATCTGTGCCATAAGATACCTGTATGCATTGGGTAAATTATTCTTCTTTTGAGGTCTCCAAGCACCTTTCAATTTCCAGACCCGTCAGCAAGCAACCTTCATTACTTACCACAGATCAGGAAAGGTTACTGATGGGTATCTGGCTAGTTTTCCAAAGGGCTTTCTTTATTGGCCTTATAAAGTCAACCTTAATTCCTTAACGCAGTCTGGACACCTCTGGAAATGCTATTCCAGTCAAAGCCTTGGTAAAATAACCAGTGCCTTCATCATGTCCTATAGAACAAAACAGATTCTTTTTGAACTTATGCAAATAACTATATTGTCAGAAACTAATAATACTTACTAATGACTTTCAAATTCCAGAGAAATCAAGGAGAGAGAAAAATACATGTTTCAAACTCTACTCATAAGTACATACATTGCTTGAAAAGCTACAAATAGCTCAAAAGACAGAGAATTATTTTCTTGACTTCTGGAAAACAGAACACAGAAAGAACCAACAATATTTCAAACAAAAAGCCATAACAAACTAGCTTAGTTCCACATAACTGATTTTTGTTCTGTTTAAAGTTAGGTTAGCAACACTCATAGACATGTTAACTTTTCAATAAAAGTTCTAAAAATCTGCTTTTAGCCTGAAGGTACTCAATTTCCAAAGGCATCAGGAATTTGAATTCGAGAGAATTCGTCAGCCTCTCTTAATATTTCTTTTTCTTTTTTAGATGAATTAAAATTATTACTGACAATATATGTTAGAACAGACCAATATTTTACAATATTGGAACACACACACACACACATATATATATATATAACCATAACCTACATAAAATTAATCACCATTTCATATTTAACATTTCCTATACATTTTTAATAAATTGAATGAGTTCAATTTGTTTTTTTTATGCCTTTCAGTGGTCTTAATATTTCAAAAAGACCAAATTTAGAGTTCATTGTTTTTTTTTTTTTTTGGATCGAATTCAAACCTGCTAACCTCGGTGCATGTGGCTGGCACTGCAACCACTGCACTATGGGCGCCAAGCCCAAATTTAGACTTTTGATTTTGGAAAGTTTGTCAAATATCAAAAAGCCTAAAACATTGGTTCAAATAAGATTACATGCTGTAAGATTTTAAAGGAAATACATAGTCAACTGGATCACATGTAAATTCTTTCACAAATTATCTTTTATGAGCTTCACTTAACCTGCACAGACAATCTACAAACATTCTAAACCTTCTTTAACTTTTGCCTTGCCTTTCACTTTTTTGCACAACCATTTTGTTTCAGGACAAAATTTATCACACAAATTCTTTCTTTACATCATGCCATTCTTCTTTCTAATTTTTCTTACTCTTAAAATTCTCCACAAAACAGAATCTCAGTTCACTATGATGTCACGCATTCACTCGGCCAAACTGACAATTAGAAGGTTTAAAAAGAAAGAATCTTATCCTTTGACAAAGACTCAGTTTCTCTAACAACTTAAATAACCAAATGATTACATTTTACAAATGAGAGACATTTTATGAGCTATAACATTGATATAGGAGTTTTCTATTCAGAGCTTGACAGGGAACCGTCATTTTTCAGGTTCAGGGGAGCTCAGATATCAGACTCTCATCTCCAGGTTCAAACTCTAAGCCCCAGCAAGGTCACGAATAAGCAGCCTGAAATCTTTTGGCTGGTTCCACCCAGACTAAGGAGCACACACCCTAATCCTCTCCCCACACAAAAACTGCTGCAAAGACCTGATAACCTTGCCCAAGGTGAGGGGCTGCATTCATCCATTTGCTAGGACATCCATTCAGTTTGTAAAGGTTTTTTTTTTTTTTTTTTTTTTCATCTACCAAGTCCTGGCCAAGATATTTCTCAGGGCCATCTATTTATCCCTAGACAAGGGACTCATGCAAGAAATCTCTGACCTGGGCCTCCTCTCCCCTTTCAGAGGCTATCCACCCAGGAGACCTGTTACTGATATGTATACAGCACTGTTCCCCATGAGATTTACACTCTCTCCTCCAGATTTTCAAGGGCCATATGGAGCTCACTGGACTGCCTGGATCACAACACTTTCCAAGGCATGGCTCCTGTGCCTAGTTCTGGCACTCTCCACTCCATCTGCATGTCCTTCAGTTCAACAAAATGCCATTTCATCACTGATCTGTGGCCCGCAGTCTCAATTCTCAAATTCCTGAGACCAACAACTTACTGAAGAAATTCCAGTAACAAAACTACAAAACCCTTTATAATGTCTTTCCATTTTCCCCCCAAGATCCCATGGTCACGTGACCAAAGACAGAGAGTACAAAACCTGGAACTTCCAGTTTCCCTCAGAATAGCCAGGGGGCAAAGTTGGAGCAGGGAAGAAGGGCACACTCACACATTCGTTTCACCCTGTGAATGGGGGGGGTGGCCAAACCCCACCTATTGTTACCCATCTTAGTCATTCTCCAAGCACTCACATGCACACAATTCCAATGCATTTCTTAACCTGGGCAACCTCGATTTCCCACTCGAGCTGCCACTTAGCCATAGGTGACAAAGCAACACTCCCCAAGGCCCTGTGAGGAGAGCTCCAACTCCACCCTTGGAGTTCTTTCAGTCACACCACATCCACACACTCTCACACACCTTTCACAGATCGACTGGCAATCTAGTATATCTGGTTTCACACACCTCTCAACAGATCTGTGGGCAATCTAACGCCCAGGAGGTGATTAGGCTCCTCTTCCACTAAAATTGTAGTGGGCCCCAAATGGATCCTACCTTGCTTCAGACATCTCCCTATTTACCTGCCGGTGATCTAATGCCCCAGGAGGTGATCAGGCTGCTCTTCCACTAAAATTGTAGTGGGCCCCAAATGGATCCTACCTTGCTTTAGACATCTCCCTGTTTACCTGCTGGCGATCTAATGCCCCAGGAGGTAATCAAGCTCCTCTTCCACTAAAATTGTAGTGGGCCCCAAATGGTTCCTACCTTGCTTTGGACATATCCCTGTGTAGGTACCTGTTCCTGCATGCCAGTTCCTCCTGGTGTTTGATTCCTTGAAGATCCGCCACCGGGGTCCCTTCTGAGCACAGTCGAGGTGTCCACACAGGTAGGCCAAACTGCCTCCCTGGCATGCTCAGTGGTTCATGTCGCCCAGGCCAATGGGGGCCCCCAAATGGGTGTCCAGAGGATTGGCGGCAACTCCCAGGTGCATGTTCTCTCCAAGGCATGATCTCGCTTCCCGGTCAGGGAACCAAAAATGTTGCAGGAAGACGAGGCCCAACGGAGAGAAAGAGCACCCAAACACCATAGTTATAAGAGGAAGGGCTTTGTTCATGGGCCAGGAGCTTATGGCATAGAAGATTTCCAAATAGCCGCATTCCCCAACTGGCTTGGTCTTTCCCTTTTTATTGACAGTCAAAAAGTTCCACCCCACAGGAATCCTTCCCATTGGCCAGTTTGAATCAAGCAGGAGATGCTACTCCAGCCCTTACAGAACTACAGGATTTCACAGAACTTGGAAATTTCCAAGTTCCAGGGAGTTAAGCCTATAAATTCCCAAGAGCTGAGTCACCATAGAGAAGGCCCTGCAGGTGCATCCTCGTGGTCTCCCTGAGAAGACCTGTTCTCCCAGACCTCACTCCTCTCCAGTATCCTCTCTCATCACCATAAACACCATTGCAATAAAAGCTGGGGTCCAATCAACCTCCGAGTTGTTAGATAACTCACAAACCTGTTAAAAGTGTGTAAAAGCACCTTCTGGTTCTTATTCTGAGAGTACAAGAGTTATGAGAGCAAGTGTGGACTATTAGACATTCTTTATGTTGGGCCCATGTCTGTCTTGTTTTATGTCATTTTTTCAGTGTTTATTAGAGGATTGGTCTTGGCCTGAAACAAACAGTTCTGGAGACATTTGTGAGTGCATTTCAGATCTTTCCCTTCAAGGGACCCTTCAAGGCCTTGCTCCTTCTGAAATTGCTTTATTTACCTACTTACTCTTATGTGTCCTAGACCCCTCACTGCCTGGTACACCTTTGGCCTGGTAATCATTGGTCTCTTCATCCTTATTATTGGTATTGGGCTTGGTAGCACTGCCCTTCTGGACTGGTCCACTGGAGAACATGTGGCCCTGACTTGTTTTTATCCCTTTGTGGTGACCTTTTTCATACTTCTTTCCCCACCTGGACTATTTTTCCCAGCTAGTTCTAATTCTACATCTCCCTAGCTCTTTGATGCCCCATGTCACCGAACTTTAGACCTTTCCTTTTTCTGTCACCTGGGAAGGATTCTTCTATCAGAGCTATTAACCCACAACATGAGGTCCTCTCCTTTTCCTAGTCTAAGGAGGTCTCTATTTCCCACTGATTCTGTCTTAAATGGCAATTTGAGTAAAAAATTGAAGCTGCTCAGATTAAGAAATGAGTTAGAATGTGTGTATGTAAATGCTTGGAAACTAATTGAAAGGAATAATAATATACTGCTTAGTAATCTTGAGAAAGCAACAGACAGCTGTGAGGAACTCCTCTAAAGAACAAACTACACTGAGCTAAATTAACCTTAAAAAACTGTAAATAACAACACCACCCTGGTTTCTCACATTGGTAGCTATAATTATATAGCTGATATGGAAGATATTAAAGAGAAAAAAAAGGTATGAAAGAAAGAATTAAAAAAAAAAAGAGTTCCCTAGAACTCAGCATTTTATGCCTTGAGATACCTGAGTTCTTGACAAGAATTAAGGGTTCCTTCCTCTATATTGTTGGTATAAGTGTCTATCTGATTTAATTCACTGTTTTCCTGCAACACTCTGGTCCCCTGATGGGAGTGCTCCACATAACCCTGACTGATGCCATTCTTTAAGTGCCCTCCTGTGCTCATTCACGGAGATGAGGGCTTCAGCAGAGTGATGAGGAGATCCCATGGTGGTCCTCTGTGATAACAGCCCACCCTCGCCAATATGGGAATAAACTTGTAAGAAAAAAGCAATCTCTGACAATAAACCTACTATTGTAACTCCACCTCTGAAGTAAAGGGTAAAAGTTCCAGGTATTGTAGTTTTATTACTGGAATTTCCTCAGTAAATCTTTGGTCTCAGAAATTTGAAAATTGAGCCCATGGGCCACAGGTAAATAATAAAATGAGATTTTGTTAAACTGAGGGACATGCAGAGGGAGTGGAAAATACAAGAGCTATTGGTAGAGTGGCCGTGCCTTGAAAAGTATTGCAGTTTCACATCCAGTAAACTCTGAATGGCTCTTGAAATTCTGAGAGAGAAAGTGTAAATCCTGTACTTTGTGGGACTGTGTCCATATCAGCAACAGGTCCCCAAAGTGAACAGCCTCTGAAATGGGGGAGGAGGCCCATGTCAGAGGTTTCCTGCATATGTCCTTTGTCTAAGGATAAATAATCATCCCTGAGAAATATTTTAGCTAAGATTTAGTAGATAAAAAAAAATCTTTACAAACTGAATGGGTGTTCTAACAACTAAATGAATACATCCCTGCACCTTGAGCAATATTATCAAGTCTTTACAGTTTTTATTTGGGAAAAAAATAGTGTATACTCCCTACTCAAAGTGAATCCATCCAAATGTTTGGAACTGCTTTATTCATAACCTTACTAGGACTCAAAGGGTATGGTCTGCAATGTGTTTGTGCCAAAAGATTGAAATCTAATTTCTGAGCTTACCTGATCCTGAAAAATAATAATTCCCTATCTAGCCCTAAATGGGAAAATCCTATATCAATGTTATATTTCACAAAGTGTCTCTCATTTGTAAAATATAATAATTTGGTTATTTAAATTGTTGGAAAAACAGTCTTTGTCAAAGATTAAGATTCTTGCCTTTTAATCATTCCAATTATCAGTTTAGCAAGTGAATAGTTAACTGTGATCCTGTTTTATGAAAAGTGAGTTTTTGGAAATGAGGGAAATTAGACAGAAAGAAAAATGACATTGTGTAAGGAAAGAATCTTGAGTAATAAATTTGTCCTGAAACAAAATGGTTATTTAAGAAAATGAAAGGCAGGACAAAAGTTAAAAAAGATTTAGAATGTTTGTAAATTGTGCAGGTTGAATGAAGCTCATAAAAGAGATCTTGTGAAGAAGTTTACATGTAATCCAGTTAACTATGTATTTCCTTTAAAATCTTTTGGCTTGTAATCTTGTTTAAATGAATGTTTTAAATCTTTGATATCTGACAAACCTTCCAAAATCAAAACTCTAAATTTGGAGCTCAGTGCTTGTAGCACAGTGGTTGCAACGCAAACCACATGCACTAAGGCTGTCAAGTTCTGAACCTGAGAAAAACAAATTAAACTTATTTGGTTTATTAAAACTGTATATGAAACATTGTCAAATATGAAATGGTAATTAATTTCATGTAAATTATGATTATATGTATATTACAATAGTGTAAAGCATTGGTCTGTTCTACCATATAAAACATTGGTCTGTCCTACCATATAAAACATTGGTCTGTCCCAACATATATTGTTGGTAATAATTTAAATCCATCTGAAAGAAAAAATAAAATAAGGTGTTTTTTACAACTGACTGAGTCAAAGTTTGTCCTAAAAAAAGAAAAGAAATATTAAGACAGGCCAACAGATTCTCTCAAATTCAAACTCCTAATATCTTTGAAAATTGAGTACTTTCAGACTAAAAACAGGTTTTTAGAACTTTCATCAAAAAGATAACATGTCTGTGAGTATTGCTAACCTAGCTTCAAACAGAACAGAAATCAGTTACATGGAACTGGGCTAGTTTGTTATGACTTTTTGTTTGAAATATTGTTGATTCTTTCTATGTTCTGTTTTCTTGAATTTAAGAAAACTATTTTCAGTTATTTTTAACATTTGAAACAATGTATATACTTATAAATAAAGTGTAAAACATGTCTTTTTCTCTATCCTTAATTTCTCCAGAATTTAAAGGCCATTCGTAAGTATTCTTAATTTCTGACAATATAATTATTTGCATAAGTTCAATAAGAATCTGCTTTGTTCTATGGAACATAATGAAGGCACTGGTTATTTTACTAAGGCTTTGGCTAGAATAACATCTTCAGAAGTGTCCAGAATGCATTAAGGAATTAAGGATGACTTTATAAGACCAAAAAAAAAAAAAAAAAAAAGCCTTTTAAAAACACTGGCCAGATGCCCATCAATAATGTTTCCTGATCTGTGGTAAGTAATGAAGGTCACATTATGACAGGTCTGGGAATAAAAATGTGCTTGGGAACCTCAAGAGAAGTGAATTGACACAGTGCATAAAGGTATCTAATGGCACAGATAGCACAGATGAAACCTGGGCTCATAAAAGGCTTTTAAGGAAGTCAAGCCTAAAATTCCTTATAAAAGATTCCAGAAAAGCCAATCTTAAAGGAGAGCCTAAATGGCTAATACTTAATTATTCTTATTGTACTTTATACAAATAATCAAACCCAGTATACTGAATGTACAGTTTATTTCAGCAACTGAGTTAGCTCTGCTGTGATTTGTCTTTGATGAAAAGAGAAATCAGAGAGAGAAAAATAGTTCAAAAAAGAGGCTATAGCCCACCTGTATTAAATCTCAACCTTGCTGTACTATCAACTGATAAAATAAGACATAACTGTTTTACTAAACTGATCCATTAAATGGGAATTATATACAATAATTATGTTTACAATGAAGCCTTAAGACTCAACAAAAGTCACCTATTGACTACACTGAAAAATTCATGCAGTATTAAATATTATCTGCTGTGTCTATGTGTTTCCCAGAGAAATCATCCCATGGTTTAAGTTACTACTCTGGTTTAGATTTAATAATGGGCTAGCCTTCATAGAAATAATGCAAATAATAGCTAAAGTTTTAGATATCACCTAGAAACTATATGTAACTTATAAGCCTTAGAGCTTGAACATAGTAAAGTACATGAACAGGACCATAAGAACAAGAATCCATAAACTCTGCCAGGAAGCAAAGCTTAATTAGATACAGGCCTTTGCCACTGTGTTGTTCAAAAAGACCTCCATCAATCCTCTGCAATTTAGCAGGGGCTCCAAAAAGAACTGAAAAAAAAAAAACTATAAAAACCCTAGAAAGAGTAGCAAAAAGATCTCCACTTGGGTAATTAACCATGTTCTGTTTAGTTTTTTGTGTGTCAGTACATTCTTTCTCTCTAGAGAATCAAAGGGAACAAGTGTAGGTCCAGAACCCATTTCCTTTCAAACCAAGGTAGAAAGAACTTTACACCATCATCCTGACCACACTCACAACAGCGAGAAGAAGAAGAATTCTCACTTGGATTCATCACAGCTGGGTGAATAGAACTTCACAGCCTCTTGGAAAGTAAAGATAATTTTTAAGACATCCAACACACCCTGCCCCTGCCACACACTGGGAGCTAACTGGTCAATGCACAGCTGAAGCCTGAAAAAACTCTTCCAGGGATTTGTCTCAATTGAACTTTGAACTGAACTTTGAAAAAAGGGAGGTGAGATCACACAGGGAAAAGTAAAAACTCGTGTGTGTAAATTCAATTTATCCCCATAACTAACAACCCCCATACCATCTGTAACAACTTTGTAGCATTCATACAACAGAAACTCAAGTCTATAAACTTCATAGAATTAAGTACCCAATACCAACTTATCCCAAATAACTCAGATGAATCAAGGATTTGATTCCCCTTTAAAACCAGTGGTGAATAAGATAACCCAGCCCCCTACCCTGAAAAGGAAACTTTTTGTGAGTCCACTAGTCCCAGCCCCCTCAAGGGTGGGGAGGAGAACTCTGAGAAGAGGCTTGAAGATAATGGAGTGGGTAGGGAGAGGGAAAATTCTGAAAAGAGGCTAAAAGATAAGGAAAGTCCCAAGTTCTTTGAAACTTTATGTGTCCTCCCACCTTGAACTATGTAACTCCCTCCCCCAAAGCTAACCACAATGATTCAGCCTCTGTTTGTTTGCTTGCTTTCTGTGATGCAGAGAATGGGGTATAAAAACACATTTGATCTGCCATTCATGGTCATTTGCTTCTTAAGGGCAAAGACTTCTGTGAAGGTATAATAAATTTCTATTGATTAATTACATTGAATTAATTAATGGGGTCCATGTCTCCTTCTTAGCTGTGCAAGTCACTACAATTAGAGATTTAAATGAGACCCTAGAACAACTGTGTTTGATAGACATCCCAAAGATAAAGAATATACATTCTTCTCATCATCCCATGGATCATTTTCCAAAATTAATCATATCCTAGGACACAAAACAAACCTCAAGAGAAACAAAGAATTGAAATTTTGCCTTGCATCTTCTCAGACTACAAGGCACTAAAAGTGGAACTCAACTCTAGCAAAAATGTTCAACCTCAAACAAAGGCATGGAAGTTAAACAACCTTATGCTGAATGACAGATGGGGGCAGGAGGAAATAAAAAGGAAATCATTAACTTCCTTGAGTATAACAACAGTGAAGATACAAGTTACTAAAACCTATGGGATATAGCAAAAGCAGTCTTGAGAGGAAAATTTATCACTTTAGAAGCCTACATTCGAAAAACAGAATTAGAGCATATCAACAAAATCACAAGCCATCTGATAGAATTGGAAGAACAATCTAAGCCTAAACCCAGCAGAAGAAAAGAAATATCCAAAATTAAATCAGAGATTAATGAAATTGAAAACAAAAGAATCATTGAGAAAATGAATGAAACAAAGAGTTGTTTTTTTGAAAAATAAATAAATAAAATAGATCAAACTTTGGCCATAATAACTATAAATAAAAAAGTAAAATTTCCAGTAACCTCAATCAGAAATGCCACAGAGATACAAGAGATTATCTCTGAATACTACCAGAAACTTTATGCCCAGGAATTTGACAATGTGAAGGAAATGGATCAATATTTGGAATCACACCCTCTCCCTAGACTTAGCCCAGATGAAATAGATCTCCTGAACAGACCAATTTCAAGCACTGAGATCAAAGAAACAATAAAAAATCTCCCAACAAAAAAATGACCTGGTCCAGATGGCTTCACACCAGAATTCTATCAAGTGTTCAAAGAAGAGCTTATTCCTATACTGCAGAAATTATTCCAAAAAATTGAGGAGGAAGGAATCTTCCCTAATACCTTCTATGAAACAAACAAACCTGGTATCAGGTTTTCCTCATACCAAAACCAGGAAAAGACTCAACCATGGTAGTTTCTGTGATATTACTTTGCTGTATTAACTTTTTGATATTTTAAACTTTTATCAGATGTTTTAGAATATATAAGAGAATCAATAAAGATAGTTAGTCACTGAGTGCCAGAGTGAGCCTCAGCTTCCGTTTTCAGATTAATCATCTTATCCACATTGCTTGTCTCTGCATCATAGACCAGTTAGCTCCAAGAGCAGGAATAGTAATGTCTCAGGGTATAAAATCAATGTCCACAAGTCAGTTGCCTTTGTATAAGCCAGCAGCCAAGATGAGAGGTTAATTAAGGACTCAACTCCTTTCACCAGAGCCCCAAAGAAAATGAAATACTTAGGAATATACCTAACAAAAGAGGTAAAGGACCTCTATAAAGAAAATTATGAAACCCTAAAAAAGTAAGTAGCAGAGGACATTAACAAATGGAAGAATATGCCATGCTCATGCTGGGAAGACTCAACATTGTGAAAATATCTATACTTTCCAGAACTATTTACCAATTCAATGCCATCACTATAAAATACAAACATCCTACTTTCAAGAAAAAAATGATTCTGTGTTTTGTATGGAACCAGAAAGGAAAAAAAAAAAAACAAAAAAACAACATATAGCTAAGGCAGTTCTTAGTCATAAAAACAAAGCTGGGGGTATCACCATACCAGATTTTAAGCTGTATTACAAGGCCATAGTGGTGAAGACAGCATGGTACTGGCACAAAAATCAAGATATAGACATTTGGAATGGAATAGAAAACCAGGAAATGAAACCAACAAATTACAGCCACCTAAACTTTAATAAACCAAATAAGAGCATCCACTGGGGGAAAGACTCCATATATATATCTATATATCTATATCTATATATCTATATCTATATCTATATCTATATCTATATCTATATATATATTTTTTTTTGGCCAGGGCTGAGTTTGAACCCACCACCTCCAGCATATGGGTTGGCGCCCTACCCTTTTGAGCCACAGGTGCCACCCAAGACTCCCTATTCAACAAATGGTGCTGGGAGAAATTGAGATCTACACGTAACAGACTGAAACTGGACCCACACCTTTCTCCACTTACAAAAATTAATTAAAGATGAATGAAGGACTTAAATTTAAGGCATGAAATGATAAAAATGCTCAAAGGAAGAATAGAAAAAGACACTGGAAGATATTGGCCTGAGGAAAGACTTTATGAAGAAGACTGCCATGGCAATAGCAACAACAGCAATAATAAACAAATGGGTTTTAATTAAATTGAAAAGCTTCTGTACAACCAAGGAGACAACAACCAAAGCAAATAGACAAACTATTCATTGGGAAAGTATATTTGCTTATTTTGAATCAGACAAAAGCTTAAAAACCCAAGATCTATACAGAACTTCAATTAATCCACAAGAAAAAAACAACAATCTGATACATCAACGGGGAAGAGAAATGAACAGAATATTCTCTAAAGATGACAGACAAATGGCTTGCAAACACATAAAAAAATGCCCACCATCCCTAATTATTAGATAAATGCAAATTAAACCACCCCGAAATATCATCAAACCCCAGCAAGAATGGCCTGTGTCACAAAATCTCAAAACTGCAGATGCTGGTGCAGATGAGGAGAGAAAGCAACACTTTTACACTGCTGGTGGGACTGCAAATAATACAACATTTTTGGAAGGAAATATAGAGAAACCTCAAAAAAACTCAACCTCGGCTTCCCATTTGATCCTGCAATCCCATTACTGGCCATCTATCCAGAAGGAGAAAAAAAAAAAAAACTTTTATTATAAAGACACTTATACTAGTCTGTTTATCACAGCCCAATTTATAATCACTAAAATATGGAAACAGCCTAAATGTCCTTCAACCCAGGAATGGATTGGTAAGCTGTGGTATATGTATACCATGGAATATTATTTAGCCATTAAAAATGGAGATTTTGCAGCACTTGTACTAACCTGAATGGAAGTGGAGCACATTATTCTTAGTGAAGCATCAGAGGAATGGAGAAATATGAATCTTATGTATTCAACTTTGATATGAGGACAATTAATGATAATTAATGACACGGTGGGGCATGGGGGAAGGGGAGATCAGACAGAGAAGAAGAGAGGGTTGAAGGAAAGGAAAGAAGGGAAAAAAAGAACAGAAAAGAAAATAGTGACTAATTCTCACATAAATTGGATTTAATTTTGACCAAAGTATATTACTTAAACATTAATTTTTAATTCAACCTGGTAATATGTTGTTTAGGATACTGTATTTTCATTTATAAGTGAAATATGTTTATAATTTCTCCTTTACAATAATATTTTTTTCCAATTTTAATATCAGGTGTATTCAGATTAAGTAGAATGATTTTGAAATATTTCTTCTTTTTCTATTGTAAATAAGATTTGGCATTATCTGATTTTTGAAATTATATTTTACTTTTATTTATAAGTATTAGTTGTTTATTTTTTGGAAAAAAATAATAAGAAGAAGTTAACTGATGACTCCATACTGAAACTCAGAGTCAAAGCATTCTATAATAGACACATCTTATTTGACAATGTGAATGCTACTTTCTTTGCATTATTATTATCATTATTGCTTAATATTTCAATGCAGCATCATCTGATTTCTTTTCTGAATGTATTTATCTTCATTCATTCTTTATGAGGTTTTTTTTTCTAGTCCTTATCCTAAACATTGTTATTATTATTAAATTTTAAGCCTTTTTAATTTTGTGAAGGCAAAAAATGGAAACCTAATAAACATATGTATATATAAAAAAATCTACAGAAGGTTTCAACATAGTGAGTAAATGATTTAAATAATACATGTATAACATTATACTTAAAATAACTGGAATACACTTTTTGAGGACACATGGAATATTTACAAAAATGAATCTATACTTGGGGCCATAATTCAGGACTCAACATATTTCAGTGGACTGAAACTGCAGTTTGCCCTCCAACCACAGTGCAATCAAGCCAGAGATAAAGAGTAGCAAATGTCACAGAAATAAAGGGAGATTATTTCATGTCCAAGATTCAGTGGTGTTCTAAATTTTGGTACAAATAAATATAAGACTTTTTATTAGCATACTACTTTATAATGGAACTAAAGGAAGGAAGAGGTAAAGGGAAATCATAGTCCTGTATAATTTAAGTGAAACAACATAATGTGACATGAAGAGAAACTTCTCTGAAGAAGAGAAGTGCATGGCCTACAGATATATGAAAAATGCTCATCATCCTTAATCATCAAAGAAATGCAAATCAAAACCACTTTGAGATACCATCTAACACCAGTAAGATTAGCCCATATCACAAAATCACAGAGCCCAGCATGGTTGTGGAGAAAGGGAACACTTCTACACTGTTGGTGGGATGGCAAACTAATATGTTTCTTTTGGAAAGACATTTGGAGAACACTTAGAGAACTAAAAATAGACCTGCCATTTGATCCTATAACTCCTCTACTAGGTGTATATACAGAAGACCAAAAATCACACTACAACAAAGATATTTGTACCAGAATGTTTATTGCAGCCCAACTCATAATTGCTAGGTCATGGGAAAAGCCCAAGTGCCCATCAACCCGACGAATAGATTAATAATATGTACACCATAGAATACTATACATAGATTAAGAAAGATGGAGACTTTACCTCCTTCATGTTTACATGGACGGAGCTGGAAAATATTATTCTTAGCGAAGTATCTCAAGAATGGAAGAAAAAGTGTCCAAAGTACTCAGCCCTACTACAAAACTAATTTATAGCTTTCATAGGAAAGCTATAACCTAATTATAGCCCAAGAATATGGGGAAAAGGGAGAAGGAGGAGAGGGGAGGGGGAGGATGCGTGAAGGGAGGGCGATTGGTGGAATCACGCCTATGGCTCATCTTACAAGGGTACATGTAAATCTTTCTAAATGTAGAATATAAATGTCTTAACACAATAACAAAGAAAATGCCATGAAGACTATGTTAACTAGTTTGATGAAAATATTTCAAATTGTATATAAATGCAGCACATTGTACCCCATGACTTCATTAATGTACACAGTTATGATTTAATTTAAAAAATCTTCAGTGTATCCTGAGTGCTAGGCATTTTTCTATGAAATGGTGTCACAGTGAATAAAATAGAATAAAAGCCCTCAGGAAGATTATATTGCACTGGGGAAACAGAAAATAAAGTAACTAGATACAGTATAGGTACATTACATACTGAAAACTACCACAGGAAAAAACAAAATGATTAAATAAAATATACAGAGGTATTAGAGTGAGAGTGATTTTGAATAAAGACCTGACAAAAATAAGGAAGACATACATGTGAGTCTTCTGGGAAAGAAGCATTTGGATCCTAGGAAATAGAAAGTACAATGATTTGGAAGGATAACATAGCTGGTATGTTGGAAGAACAGCAAGGAGACCAGTGTAGCTGGAACAAAGTGAGTGATGTGGGAATAACAGGAAACCATCAGAGTTGTAAAAGGGGTCCAGAGCATGTGAAGCCTGGAAGAAAACACTCTGGTTTCCACTTTCTGGTGACAGGAGGCCATTCCACGGCAGGTTCTGAGCAGAGATACAACATAATTTAACTAGGTTTTAATAGAATCAAACTGATTTCCATGTTGAGAACTGTCTGAGGTGGACAAGGTGTGAGAGCAAGGAGATTACTCAGGAAGCTATGGCAACAATCCAAAGTAGATATCTATTTTCCTCATAAATGGGAGGTATCAGTGGATGGAGGCAGAGGAAGAGAGTGGCTTCTGGATATATAGTTTGAAGGGAAGTGTTAATAGGAGTTATTGATGGATGGAATGGAGGAAGGAAGAAAATACATATTTTTTTGTCTACATATAATTTGTGTCCAATATTTGTATAACTTTTCTTATTATTTATACATATTCATTCATTCAGCAAAATATAAATAAATAAGTGAACAAATAGTGCCTGAGTTCTAGCCAGTGTCAAACATGATGATAGGTCAATGTAATTGGTCTTTAGTTTACCAAGACTTCAAGAAAGCCAAATCATTAACCAATAAACACTTTAAATATATTCCCTGTGAATCCTGAAAGCCTTCTGTATTAAGAAAACATGTATTTAATGTAAAAAGTTTTTTTTTAAAAAAATCCACAAAATATAAAACTTAAATCTTACCTGAATATTTGAAGAATGAGAATTCACAGATCCCTGCTTATACAAATAAATCATAAAATTATCCGCTACAAAATATCTGAATTCAAAAAAGAGGAAATTTAAAAAATTATCCTTGAAATATAACGCAAAGTTCAGTAAACTAACACCCTCAGCCAAAATCTGATTCACCTTTTCTTTTGTAAATAAAGTTTTATTGGAATGCAGCCCTACCCACTGACTTACATATTATCATGGCTGTTTTCATACTATAGGAAAAGAGTGGTTGAATGGTTTTTGCAAAAATCATATGGTCCTCAAAGCCTAATGTATTTTCTATTTGGATGTTTAATGAAAATGTTGTCAATCTCTGACATAAAGGCAGTACTTACATTCAACATATATTTAATTTTTAAGCAAATTAATACAAATTTACTCAAAATATTATCCTAACTTAATGGACTCTTAATTTTTTAATATTGGGTTACCAATACCAGGTTACATTGATTCCATTTGTTAAGTAAAGAAAAATAGGAAGGGACTATAAGAGGGCAGGCAAAGCTTATTAAAATTTAAAAGAAATAAACTGGATGTAATATGAAATTTGTCTTTCATTCTTTCTAAATTTTCCCATCATGTACATATATTATAATGAAGGGGAAGATTATTATGTAAAAGTCATATTCCCCTGAGCATATATACTGAAACTTTTGAGTCTGAATTCAAATTTGGTATCATTCCCTTTACTTATTATGTTATTTTAATTATGCTTCCTCACTTTGTGTTCACTTTTCAACCCAATGAACCACCCAGACGACCTTCTGTTGAAAGCGTCCATTAACATTGATCTCACAAAGGTTACTAATGACCTCCTAGCTGATAAATCAAAAAGGCCATTTGAAGCCACCTAAAACTACTCTGAAGAACTTCATACTGTTGACCACATTCCCCGTCTCTAAAATATCTCTTCTTCAGTGTAATTGATACTACTTCTTGTGGTTTCCTTCATGTATTTTCTTCTACTTTTATCAAATCCCTTTGTTGGGATCCTTCCTTCATAACTTAATGGTCTTTGATATTGAATACTATGTTGTTTTTCCTTCTCACCTTTAACATTCACCCGACCTCTACAGATTTATCTTATTTATTTCTGTACATTCACACTCTGGCTAGGAATTCCAGTATTATGTTGAATAGAAATGGAGAGTGAGCATCTTTATCTTGTCCCTGGTATTAGATGAAAAGCTTTCAACTTTTCATCATTGAGTATGATGTTAGTTGTGACTGCGGCATGTGTGGTACTCACTGGTTTGAGGTAGGTTAATTCTTTACCTAGTTTGTTGAGAGTTTTTATAATGAAACAGTGTTGAAACTCACACTTCTCATCCATGTTCTACAGTAAATTAACTGCCTCATAGACATTTCCTTTGGGTGTCTGACAAGCATTTTAGAACCAGCTTCTTTCACAATGAGCCCATATTTCTTTTGATTGAATATGTCCTTAATCTCCTTCTACTTATCAAATCTCTGTGATCATTCTGTTCTATCTATTACTAAGTCATTTTGTTTCTGAGAAATGCCTCCTCAGTATTTCTCAGACACAAAATTTCCTTACCTCTAAAAAATCATAGTTCTCCTTCGTATTATTCCTCATATAAGCTATTTTCAATAACATCCTAATGGCCATTATGCTGTCACAATAATTATGCAGATAATTTTTCAAAACAATATACATATTCCTTATCCATCTCTCAAACTCCAGTCTCTACTCTTCTTAACAAGGTTTATATTCCTAATAAGATATTCAAATTCACTAAGAGCTCTCTAACTTTCCCTCTAATACTCTTTGAAGTTCTTTGGGTTATTGTGTATTATACTCTTCTCTCTAAAGGAAAAGTCAACATTTTCTATGCGAGTCCATGTTTACCCCTTTCATTTATCTTTTTCTATCACTTTACAAAACTTCCCCTCAGTCAAAAGAATCCTGTTTTTTTTTAATTTCTTAAAAAATGTTCATCTAAACATCCTCTTATTTCTCTGATCAATGTTCTTTGACAAAGGTATGTATATTTTCTGAAGGAATGGCATTAGTAATAAACAGAAAGAAAAAAAGGAAGAAAAAATCACAGCAACAACTGCCCCTCTGTTTTCTTAACTACCTCTGATTTAACTTGTGGTCCATAACAGTTTATTTTATAGCACTTGAAGAGTACTGAGCAGACAGAGGAGTGTTACATTCCTCTATATTTGCTGGAAGCACATTCTAAGAAGTCTAATAAAGCTAGCCTAGCAAAGGAAAACAAACAGTCATCTCCTATTATTATTTTGCAGCAATAACTACTTTTTTAACCTTTATAACCCCAATAAAAAGTCTAAAACCCTAAATCTTGGGCTTCTTCCTTCTTTCTTTCATGTCATGCCTTGTACTCTCTCATAAAAAAATAAATAAATAAACTTTTTGCATCAAACCTATCCTAATCTTTGAGTCAATTTTTTTTTTTTTTTTTACTCCTGCAGTACAAGTTTCCATGCTAACACTTGCTACCTTCAGTTCTCATAATCTACCTCTCACAAATACCGTAGTTTTATGCCCAAATTTAACGGAGGCTGTTCTCTTCTCTGTCACAAAGTAAACATAGTATGCTATTCACCAGTTCTCCAGCAGTATAAGATCTAATTTCTATATTAAATCCCTATTCCCTGTCCCTTTCTGTAGTCCCACCTCTCTGGTAAAACCCTAAATCATATGATCAGTTACAGATTTACTTTTTTTCACTATTTTTGTTTATTCAGATGTTATGCAACTGTCAATTTGTTGGTGACTATAAGATACAAGCTAGCAATAAAGAGTTTTTCCTTTTGATATCAAGAAGTCATTAGGATTAACAAGTTAATTTTTATCAAATTTCTCTGAACAATATCCTGTCCTGAGAGTATAGGTCCTACTGGTCCTGTTAACTTACATCTTATATCATATAGATCAGTGTTCAGGAGATGAATCCCAAGTGTAAGTCAACTTATATCTTTTTTTTTCAAATTCAATTCAATTTTATTAAATGTAAACTGTATAATATTTTTCAATGTGCTGATTATGTTGGCATCAAAGCAGCCACAAAAAAGTTTATAGCTTAGTATTCTTATTTTCCACCTAGTTAATGTTTTATAATTGTCACAGATATAAAAGTTGATAAAAAATTTTCAGCATAATTATATATACTTTAAAATTTTCATAGCTTGTATTATTATGTTTTTTAATTTTTTTTATTAAATGATAGCTGTATACATTAATGCAAACATGGGGTACAGTGTAGTGTTTTCATATACATTTTGAAATGTTTTGACACAATGACTATGCAAATGACATGAAATATAAAAGTCAACTTATATCTTATATCATATAGATCAGTGTTCAGGAGATGAGTCCCAATTTTTTCTGTTCCAAACTCCCATTTACAAAAGACTACTTAAGACATTAGAATCAAAGTTTAAATTAAGTCACAGGGGAGTATATGTTCTCCTGAGAAGACTAAAAGCTTAAATGTTAACTTCATTTATTTTTTCATAGCCCATTTTTATTATAAGTAAACATATAAATATGATAAAATTCAAAACTAAAAACTAAAGCAATTACCTTTGCTTGAGGTGTATAGTATATGGCCATTCATCTATTGGAATACTATAAGATATCTGTTCCTAGAGAATTCAGAAGAACTGAGAGTTAAGACAAAGTTAATATAAGAAACTAAACAATAATTATATATATATGTGTGTGTATATATATATATCAAATAATCCTTCTAAACAATGCTTAAAATATCTTTTCAAAAATTATCTAATTAAATATCTCAGACTACATGTGATTTAAAATCTGCAATATAATATCAAAAAAGATACTTATTAACTTTATAATCCAATGTTACTATTTCCACAAAAATAGTATTAGAAATCTACATGTAACTAAGTTATAAATTCTCATTAAAGAATAGACTATGTGCTATGCAAAAAAGACTACTTAGGTGGCATCATTGGGAGAAAGAGGTATTCTACATCAGTGAACCTTATTCTATCAGACATAAAAATTATTTAATCATTCACTTAAAATTCCTCCTGCAATGTATTACCTGTCACCTGTATTTTTTAAGCAGAAGATTATTGTGCAATCTTTGATTCTATCACTGTATTTTCAAATTATACAATGGATGTCAACTGGTTGGAAAATCTGTAGGTCAGTAAATCTCTATAATTAGATTTTATCCAACAAAAGGGAGCATGTGAAAAGCAAGGTTTAGAACATCATTGAGAAAAAAAATAGTAAAAGCATATAAAAATAAAAAGGAAACAAATATTAGAACACACACACAAAAAAGAAAAAGATAAACATTCAAGAAACTCTGGAAATAAGAAACAACCAGGATACTACACAAATTGAGGAATCACAAAGTAGGTAGTTTCCAGGTCAAAAAATGAAACCATAAGATTAGCATCATTAGCGATAAGTCAAGTTGATATACTACCCTCAATATAATGTGATGAGAAGAGTACTTTACTCTATGATAATCTTTCCTAAAACTCACTAATCATGAGAAAATATCAGACCAAGACAAACTGATGTATATTCTACAATATATGTAGTACCCGACCAATACTATTCAAAACTGTCAATGTCGTTAAAAAAAAAAAAATACCAGAATGCGAAGCAGAGCAAAGGGCCCTGAGAAGTCATGCAACATAGTTTCCTAGATTGGATCATTGAGCAGAAAAAGGACATTATAGGAAAAACTGGTAAAATCCAAATAAATAAGTTTACCTACTAGTGAAGCACCATGTTAATTTCTTATATTTAGAAAAGTATCAATATTTCTATATTAGACTTAACACTAGGGAAAACTAACTAAAGAGTATATAGAAACTTTCTGTGTCTTTGCAATTGTTCTGTAAATTAAATTTATTTCAACAACAACGGAACACACATGCAACACTAGAGTCCTCCTGGGGGCCCAGAGACTACACCACCCAGCCTGCTACCATTAACCACTCATATGCACCCACCCAAGGGTCTGGGGACCAGTCAAACCAGCTCATTGCCACCACCACTGGTGTTTACATACACCACCCAGGGGTCTGATGGCTGGCCCACCACTGCTACTGCCACTGCTTGTGTCATTTATCCTCTTCAGGCAACTGGCCACTGTCACCATTATGAACTTGCCCACCTGGTGTCCCCATCCCCAGCAAAGACTTGTTACAGCCTCTAGTAACAAGGACAGCCTAATCCACTGGTAACTCTGATATTGATTATAGCTGAAAAAATCATATAGATACTATGTTACTATATCCACCCAAATCAAAGCCAAAGAACCCTATAAACCATACTAGAGATATACCTATAGGAAAAAGTCTATTCTTCTTAGTAAAGTATTTCAGGAATGGAAAAAAAAATCCAATGTACTCAGTAGTATTATGAAACCAGTTTATAGTCTCTCACACTTTCATATGAAAAATGAATCACTACTATAGCCCAGGATGAAGGCGAGATGGGGAGGAAAATGGAGGGGGGGAAAGAGTGGTTTGATGGAGGGAGGGTAAATGGTGGGACCACAACTATGGAGCATATTGCAAGGGTACAAATCAAATCAATTAAGTATATAACAGAAGTGTCTTAACACAGTGATTAAGTAAATGAGGTGAAAGCTATGTTAATTAGTTGGATGTAAGCACTCCAATTTGTACAAATAATCAACACATAGAATCCCACACAGGCAAAAATGTATTCATGATCTATGTATATATGACTTAATAAAAGGAAAAAAAGAAAAGAAAAAATCTATCCCTGTGAAAGCCAATCCATAAAGTTAGAAGTAACTGTTATGCCAGATGCATAAATATCTTGTTCATAAAGACACAAGAAGCATGAAAAGCAAGAAATATTATGACTTCAAAAGAACATAATAATTCTCCAATAATAGATCTCAAAGGAAAATTTATTAAAATCATAAAAATGAATTCAAAACATCCATCTTAAGGAAACTCCGGGTTATACAAAAGAACACAGATCAACAAAATGGAGAAATCAGAAAAACAATTCATGATCTGAATAAAAAAATTCATCCAAGAGATAGATACCATAAACAAGAACCAAAGAAATCCTGGAACTAAATAATTCAATAAAGCATACCAAAAAGACAACAAAGAGATTCAATAATAGACTAGATAAAGTGAAAAAAAAAATACTTACTGAACTTGAAGACATGTCTTTTGAAAAACCCAGTCAGGAAAAAACCCCAAAAGAATAAGAAATAATAAAGAAAGCCTTGCAGGCCCCCAGGCTCTCAGACCATAGCATTATACGCATCCTTGACAAAGCTGTAGGGGAAAAGATAGACACCAGTCCCAGCCTCTGCCCAAAAAGGCTAGTAAAATACTACTCCCGGAACCCCCAACCCAACTTCCTCTTACCTGCTCATCTAGCCAAACAGAGTAAATCCAGTATGGGGCAGAGTCAGTGAAAAAACTCTGGTAGTAGGAATAACCAGAGTAGATCAACCGCCCCAAGGAAGGACTTGGCAGAGGCATCTGAAGATCCAACCCATAAAGAGATAGCTTAGATGACAGAAATTGAGTTCAGAATGTGGATACTAAATAAGATTAATAGAATGGAAGAAAGGAAAGAGCTAGAACTTCAAGAAATTATTCAAAAGATGTCCCAAGAAATTATTCAAAAGATGTCCCAAGAAATTATTCAAAAGATGACTCAAGAATTCAGCAATTTCAAAGATAAAATGATCAAAAATATCAAAACTTTGAGGCAAGAGTTTGTAGCCCTCAAAGATTTGAAAAACACAGTGGAATCTCTTCATAACGGAGTGGAACAGACTGAAGAAAGGATCTCTGACATTGAAGACAAAGCTTTTGATCAAGCCCAAGAGCAGAAGGACGAAAAGAAATGGAAAGCAAGAACAGATCTTTCTCTCAGAGAGTTCTGGGAAAATTCGAAGAGAACTAATATTCGCCTTATAGGAATCCCTGAAAGTGATGAAGCTGCCTCACAAAACACAGAGGCTCTTCTTCATGAAATTTTGAAAGAGAATTTTCTAGACATGCCAAGAGATTCTGAAATTCAGATAGCATATAGTTTCAGAACCTCAACATGATTCAACCCAAACAAGACATCCCCCAGGCACATCATAACTAACCTCACTAAATGTATATGAAAGAAAAAATTGTGAAAGCAATTAGATGCAAGAAAACCATAACCTACAAAGGAAAGAGTATTAGAATGACTGCAGATCTTCCTGCTGAAATGTTTCAGGCTACAAGAGGATGGTCAGCAACTTTTAATCTCCTAAAACAAAACAACTTCCAACCCAGGATTGAATATCCAGGTAAACTGAGTTTCATCTATGATGGAGAAATTAAACACTTTAATGACATCCACATGTTGAAGAAATTTGCCATAACTAAACCACCTCTGCAGGAAATTCTCAAACCTATACTCCATAATGACCATTGCAATCCCTCACTACAAAAGTAAACTCACTCAGAAACTTTTGATCAAATTCCAACTTCCACAGTGGTGAAAGGATTAAAAATGTCTACTGGACTTTCGAGCAACTTGAAGACCAATATCTCACCAGGTCTTTCACTAATTTCAATCAATGTGAAGTGCCTAAATTGCCATTTAAACAGGCACAGATTGGCTGATTGGATACAGAAACTCAGACCAGATATCTGTTGTGTCCAAGAAATACATATTACTTTAAAAGATAAATACAGACTCAGGGTGAAGGGATGGTCATCTATATTCCAGGCAAATGGAAACCAGAAAAAAGCAGGTGTTGCGATCTTATTTACAGATATGTTAGGGTTTAAACCAACAAAAATAAGCAAAGATAAGGATGGCCATTTTATATTTGTCAAGGGTAGTACCCAAGATGATGAGATTTCAATTATCAGTATCTATGCACCCAACCAGAATACACCTCAATTTATAAGAGATACTCTAACAGGCATGAGCAACTTGATCTCTCCCAGCTCTATCATAGTCGGAGATTTTAACACTCC
>NW_003852679.1:501310-511508 GCF_000181295.1 Otolemur garnettii
AATATCACAAATGAATATTGATGTGAAAATATTCAACAAGATCCTAACCAACAGAATCCAGCAACACATTAAAAAAATTATACACCACGACCAAGTGGGTTTTATCCCAGGATCTCAAGGATGGTTCAACATACATAAATCTATAAATGTAATTCATCACATAAACAAATCAAAAACAAAGACCCTATGAGTCTTTCAATTGATGCAGAAAAAGTTATTAGTAATATCCAGCATCCCTTCATGATCATAACACTTAAGAAAATTGGAATAGAAGGGACATTTCTTATACTGATAGATTCCATCTACAACAAACCCACAGCCAATATTGTAACAATGGAGTTAAATTGAAATCATTCCCACTCCGATCAGGAACCAGGCAAGGTTGACTATTGTCCCCATTGCTATTTAACATTATAATGGAAGTTTTAGCTACTGAAATTCTGGAAGAAAAGGTGATTAAGGGTATCCATATAGGAACAGAAGAGATTAAACATTCACTTTTCACAGATGATATGATTGTATATCTACAAAACACCAGGGATTCAACTAAGAAACTCTTAGAAGTGATCAAGGAATACAGTGGCGTATCAGAATACAAAATGAACATCATAAATCTGTAGCCTTTGTAAATACCAACTGCAGCCATGCTGAAAAAACAGTCAAAGACTCTATCCTCTTTAAAGTAGTGCCAAAGAATATGAAATATTTGGGAGTATACCTAACAAAGGATGTGAAAAAAATCTCTATAAAGAGAACTATGAAACATTAAGGAAAGAAACAGCCAAAAATGTTAACAAATGGAAAAATATACCATGCTCATGGCTAGGAAGAATCAACATTGTTAAAATGTCCATATTATCCAAAGCAATATGCAATTTTAATGCAATCCCCATTAAAACCCCACTGTCATACTTTAAAGATCTTGAGAAAATAATACTTCTCTTTATATGGAATCAGAAAAGGCCTAAAAATAGCCAAGACATTACTCAGGAATAAAAACAAAGCAGGAGGAATCACGCTACCAGACTTCAGACTTCAGACTATAAATCGATAGTGCTTAAAACAGCATGGTATTGGCACAAAAACATACAGATAGATGTATAAAACAGAATAGAAAGCCAACAGATGAATACAGCTACCTACCATTACCTCATCTTTGATAAACCAATTAAAAACATTGAGTGGGGAAAAGATTTCCTATTTAAGAAATGGTGCTGGACGAACTGGCTGGCGACCAATAGAAGACTGAAACTGGGTCCACACCTTTTACCATTAACTAAGATAGATTCTCACTGGATTAAGGACTTAAACTTAAAACATGAAGCTATAAAAATACCAGAAGAAAGTGCAGAGAAAACTTTTGAAGAAATCGGCCTGGGAAAATTTTTTATGAGACAGACCCCAGGGGCAATTGAAGCAACATCAAAAATACACTATTGGGACCTGATCAAACTAAAGAGCTTCTGCACAGCCAAGAGCACAGTAAGTAAAGCATGAAGACAGCCCTCAGAGTGGGAGAAAATATTTGCAGGCTATTTCTCTGACAAAGGTTTAATAACCAGAATCCATAGAGAATTCAAATGCATTAAAAACAAACAAACAAGAACAACAACAACAAAAAAAGTGATCCCATTTCAGGGTGGGCAATGACTGGAAGAGAAATTTCTCTAAAGAAGAATGGCATACGGCCTACAGATATATGAAAAAAATGCTCACCATCCTTAATCATCAGAGAAATGAAAATAAAAACTACTTTGAGATATCACCTAACTCCAGTGAGATTAGCCCATATCACTAAATCTCAAAACCAGAGATGCTGGCGTGGATGTGGAGAAAAGGGAACACTCCCACTGCTGGTGGGAATGTAAACTAGTACGTTCCTTTTGGAAAGACATCTGGAGAACACTTAGAGAACTAAAAATTGACCTGCCATTCGATCCTACAACTCCACTATTAGGTATATACCCAGAAGATCCAAAATCACATTACAATGAAGATATTTGTATCAGAATGTTTATTGCAGCCCAACTTATAATTGCCAGGTCATGGAAGAAGCCCAAGTGCCCATCGATCCAAAAATGGATCAATAAACGGTGGTATATGTACACCATGGAATACTATGCAGCCCTAAAGAAAGATGGAGACTCAAAGGAGTAGGGCACTGGTCCCATATGCCAGAGGTGGCGGGTTCAAACCCAGCCCTGGCCAAAAGCTAAAAAAATAATCAGAGCATAACTAAAATTAGTAGAGACTAAAAAAGAATTGACAAAACAGAAAGTTGGTTTTTGGAAAAAAAAAATTAAAAAACCATTCTTGGGCAGTGCCTGTGGCTCAAGGAGTAAGGCACCAGTTCCATACACAAACCCAGCCCTGGCCAAAAACTGCAAAATAAAATAAAATAAAAACCCATTCTTGGAATAACTGACACCCATTCTTCTCAAACTATTACAAAAATTTAAACAGGAAAGAGCTCTTTCTAATTCATTCCATAATATCAACATTACCCTCATAACAAAGCCAGACTGGGATGTAACAAAAATATTTCTAATAAATACAAATGCAGAAATCCTCTACAAAAACTAGTAAACTGAATCTAAAAACACATAGAAAAGAGAATATACCATGATCAAGTAATATTTCTCCCAGGGATGTAAGGATAAATCTATGTATGCAAATCAGTAAGTGTGATATATCATATCCACAGAATGAAAGACAAAAACTGTATGATCATCTCAGTAGATAAAAAAAAATAGCATTTGATAAAATTCCAAATCCCTTCATGATTAAAAACTCTCAACATAATAAAGGCCATATATAAAAAACCCACAGCTAACATTGTACTGAATGAAGAAAAGCTGAAAGCTTTTCTTCAAAGAACTGGAACAAGAAGTGAATGCCCACTCTCACCACTCATATTAATCACAGTACTGGAAGTTCTAGCCAGAGCAATTAGATAATAGAAAGAAATAAAAGGCATCCAAATTGGAAAGCAGGAAGTAAAAAATGTCATTTCTTGCCAGATTTATAAAAAAATAAAAATAAAGACTCCATAAAAAAACCTTTAAGAACTGAAATATGAAATCAGTAAAGTTTCAAAATACAAAAATACATGAAAATGAGAAGGCATTTCCATATGCCAGTAACAAATCAGCAGAAAAAGAAATCAAGAAAATGATCCATCTTTCTTTAAGTCTGCATAGTATTCCATAATGTACATATACCACAATTTATTGATCCATTTGTGGGTTTATGGGCACTTAGGCTTCTTCCAAGACCTAGCAATTATGAATTGGGCTGCAATAAACATTCTGATACAAATATCTTTGTTGTAAAGTGATCTTTAGTCTTCTGGATAAAGTAGAATATAAATGTCTTAACACAATAACTAAGAAAATGACATGAAAGCTATGTGAACCAGTTTGATGAAAATATTTCAAATTGTATATGAAAACACCACACTGTACCCCATGATTGGATTAATGTACACAGCTATGATTTAATAAAAAAAGAAAATGATTCCATTTACAATAGCCACAAATACATAAATTATATAAACATAAATTTAACCAAAGAGGTAAAATACCCCTACAAAAATTACTAAAAAACACTGATAAAATAAAATAAGACAGACAAAGGAAAATGGAAAAGCATCTCCTTCTCATGTTCTGAAAAACTTAATATTATTTAAATGACCATACTACTCAAAGCAATTTAAGATTCAATGAAGTCCCAACCTAAATATCAATCATAGTCTCCAAGATATAAAAAAAATACTAAATTCATATGGTACCTCAAAAGATGCTGAATAATTAAAACAATCCCTAGAAAAACAGAGCTGAAGGCATCTCACTACCTGACTTCATAATATACTATAAAGATATAGTAATCCAAAAGCAAGGTAGTAGTATAAAAATAGACACAGAAACCAAGGGAACAGAATAGAGAATCAGAGAACTGAGGAGTAAATCCACTTATTTATAGCCCACTCATTTTTGAAGAGACACTAAAAACATACACAATAATTTAGAAAGTGCAGTGAAGGCTATGTTAATCAGTTTATTGGTTAAGTATTCAAAGTATTCAGTATTATAAGTATGTCAAATTGTATATAAAACCAGCACATTGTACCCCACAAATGCATTATTATCCATAGCTATGATTTAATAAAATTAAAAAAGAGAACATGCATTGGGAAAAACACCCTTTTTAATAAATGCTGCTGGGAAAATGGATATCCATATCATTAAAAGTTAAAGTAGAGTCCTATCTCTCACAATATACAAAAGTCAACTAAACATGGGTTAAATACATAAATATAAGACCCAAAGCTATATAGTTAGTAGAAAAAACTTACAAGAAATATTTCAAAAAACTTGTCTATAAGAACTCTATGGGTAAACCTTTAAAAACTTTAGGTAGAAAAAACAAAACAAATAGTTCCTAACAAATGGAACTATATTAGACTGAAAAGCTTCTGCACAGCAAAGAAAACAGTCAAAAGAGTGAAAAGACATCCTGTAGAATGAGAGAAAATATTTGCATACTTATTTATCTGACAGGGGGCTAGTATCCACAATACATATACAAACATCCCTTATACTCAATAGCAACAACAGCAACAAAAATCAAATAACCCTCTTCTCAAAGGAAGACATACAAATGGCCAACAGATAAATGAAAAAATGTTCAACATCACTAAATATCAGGTAAATGCAAATCAAAACTGCAATGAGATACTTTATCACCCCAGTTAGAACGGTTATTAAAAAGAAAAAAATACAAACACTGGCAAGGATGTGTATTAAAAGGAATTCTTATCAGTAGGAGAAAGAAACATCGTTGTTGGTAACGTAAATTAGTATTATGGGAAACAGTACAGAGATTTCTCAACTAACAACAGAACTATAGAACTACCATAAGATCGAGCAATCCTACTATTGGGTATTCATCCAAAGGAAAAGACATCAGTATATCAAAGGGATACTATTTAACCTAAATGTCCATCAACAGATTAATTGATAAGAAAATGTGGTATATATACACAGTGAAATACTATTAAGCACAAAAAGTGAAACCTTGTAATTTGCTACAACATAGATGAGCCCAAAGTATAGGCAAAATAAACCAGACCCAGAAAAAAATAAATACTGCATCTTATCACTCTTACATGAGAGCTAAAATAAAATTTGAGCTTGTGGAAATATAGAATAGAATAGTAAATGTTGGAGGCTGGGAGGGCTTAAGGAGAGGAAGATGGGAAGAAGGTGGTTAATGTAAACAGAATATAACTATATAGAAGAAATAATTTCTTGTGTTCTACAGTATTGTAGTGTGAATATGGTTAAGTATAATTTATGGAATATTTTTTAAAAGCCAGAAGAGAAGGTTTTGATGTTCCCAGGGCAAAAAAATGATACATGTTTGAGATAAAGAATATGCTAACACCCTAATTTCTTCAATACACTTTGTATATGTGTACTGAAGTAACACTCCGTATCTCAGAAATATGTACAATTATTTACATGTCCACTAAAAGCAAAAGAAAAGAAAATAAATTATTTTACTTTTTGGACTTTTGATTTATCAAATAAGTCTGTCTATCAGGATGTTATTTTCAAAGTATTGGAATAAGTTAACAGGCTCAAAACACATTCTTCCTAGTCACCTATTCATATGTTCCCCAAATAATGCACCTTCTCAAAATATATTTAAATACCGTCTTAAACCTCTATAACCTTTAAGCAATTAGGAAATTGAACAAAGTAGATTTATATGAATTTATAGCAACATACATTGATAATTCAGCTTTTTGTTTCACAAAAACCATGGGCCTTTTGGATAGTGTCTTAGGTTGGATTCCCTGGAAATAGAATCTGAAATATTTTCCTATTTGCACTTAAAATGAGGCATAATATTTTAAAGAAAGTCCTTGTGGACTTACATGCCAAACATGGGTCCTTCTGCCCTGTTATTCAGCAGGAGCCCCAACTCCTGGTGGAGATCACAGTAAATGAATTAATTATCCAGCTTTCCTTTCTTTTTTTTCTTCCTTTATCTATTCCTCTATTCTTTCATTACTTTCATTTCTTCCCTTCATTTTTTTCTTTCATTTTGAATTGTTCTTTTACTGTCTCAAAGAGCCAAAACTTACCTTATGGCAGTTGTAGCTATAAGTTTAGTGTGAGTTTTACTGTGTTATCTGCCCTCATTTTGACCCAGAACCTTCAAACCCTCACAGGATAATGTTATAGCAGAATCAAATAATCCCAAATTGTTCACTAAAATTGACAAGTTAGGTACATTTATGTCACCACTTTGTAGTCCTTGCACAATGGCCATTTGTTTCCTGTACAGACTACATGCTAACATATAGACCTCATCTTTGCAAATGTCATTTCCCAGATGGACCCTAACTGCATCTTTCAGGAGCCAATTCATTACTCTATCAGGCTGACTGCTTCTGGAAAGTGCTATGTGTGATGGGGATCAGACAGTGCCATGGTTATATAACCACTTAATTTACCATCAAGTGTGTCCTTGACTTGACCTCATTTCCATAAGTCAGGCTTTCATGAAACCCCAGCTAATACAGCTGCTGAGTGCACCACAGAGAGTGATGCTGGCCAAGCTATTTTGGGTAGGAAAGGCAAACCCACAAGCAGAAATATATGTCAATAATAGTAACATCAAATCTTTGCTCCTTCAAGAAGCCAAAAAAATTTGATATACTCAACATACTAAGAGGTAAATGGTTTACCTCCTCACATGATGGTACCTTATCTGGGGTCTTATCATTATCCGCTATCATATCAGACATTCAGTAGTGGCAGCAACTAGCCGTGGTGAGAGAGCATCTGTGTTGTTGGATGCATGCACAGTCTTATTCTTTATCACCATGGCTATTTCAAAGGTTTGTACAAACACTGGTGCAGTCGAGAGCAAAGGTCCATTTACATGCTTCTTCCTCAGACTAATCTTCTAATAGTTCTCTTTCCAGGACCTGACAAAGCAGCCAAACCGTTCACTTCAGCCCATAAAGACGTGTATTTTTATCTTGGGCTGCTTCCTTCTCCTATCCACAAAGTGCATAATCAATTGTACCACATGAAGCCCTCTCACTGGGAAGATCTCCCCTACCTGTTATCTCAAGAGTCAACTCTGAGTTGAGCTATAACATAGTAATAATCCGGTTTTGGTAGGCACCAATGTACCAAGACAATTCATTAACAAACTAACTTCAATTTGTGTTTTCTTCTTCCATTCCATCCTTGTAGAGACCATTCATGAGTCCATAGGTTTGAGCTGAAGAGAAGCATTAATGAATACAGTAGAAGCAGGCATTCTCAAACTATGTCCCACAGGGCACATGCAGACAGCCTAGGACATTTATCCAGCCCACTGGGTGTTTTTGCCTCAGCTGCCTGTCCTGCTTAGCAGCCGACTTGTCCCAGGCCCCGCAGTCTGGACCTCCAATGGTATAAGGGACAGTGAACTGGCCCCCTATTTAAAAATTTTGAGGACCCCTGCAGTAGAGGATGACATGAAGATTGATTCATTCAATTTATTTGTGCCCTCTGGACCTACTCAGTCTCAGCATCAGATGTTCCATTGGCACAACAACTTCATGAGTTGGGGAATCTATGATAATAGTATCTGCTAATGATGGGACGCCTTGGTCAGTCATTATTTAATGTACCATGATTAGATTCTCAGTCTCTGTTAAAACACAAAACATGCCTGGAGCTGCTTTTGGAATGGCATATAGTTGTCTACTGAAGACAATATGGCCTTGCTCCAGAAGCACAGGTTTCTGCCCTACAACTTTCCTATTGAGACTAGCCTGAGACTCCACACAGCATCTCTTTTCACTACAACTACTTCTCATATCAAGAGGTCTTAAAATAGCTGAAACAGCTATTTGAGGCCAGTAATGCAACCTGGACCTGATGCAGAGCTTTCTTACTGTAGGCTCCCTTTGAAACGGACAGACTTCTAAATCATCCAATAAGTGGTCGAGAGTATAATTTCAAAATGAAAATTGAGCTGCCTCTAAACAAAAAGAGACTCATCAGGATTTTTTTTTTTTTTGAGACAGAGTTTCATTATGTCACCCTCCAAAAGAGTGACTTGGTGTCACAGCCCACAGCAACCTCAAACTCTTGGGCTTAAGTGATTCTCTTACCCAGCCTCCCAAGTAGCTGAGACTACAGGCGCCCACCACAACACCTGGCTATTTTTTTGTTGTTGTTGCAGTTGTCATTGTTGTTTAGCTGGTGTGGGCCAGGTTAGAACCTTCCAGCCTCAGTGTATGTGGCTGGCGCCATAAAAACTATGCTACAGGTGCCAAGCCTGCCCATCAGATTTTGTGGCTCCTTCTTAGAAACAGAAGGCACAAGTGGAACTATTTATTCTTTATTTTGGAAAAGATGTGGCAGCATAGCACTGACCACTAGACTCTAAAATATTACACATTAATACTTTATATCAATTAATCTTTATAGAGTTTATCTTATGCTGTCTGGGGTCATGTGTTTTACCAGGTCATTGGAATGCTTGTCATTTTTAGTGGACTCTCAATAACTTCATATAACTATTGTCCATCATGATGTTCTATGTCCATCTGATCCAGATCTTCCTCAGTTCTGAGGAGTGGCCCTGCCCCCACAGTTCTGGGATATGAGGTACTAGACAATGGAATCCTCGCTCACTGAAACCAAGGAGGTGGCTTCACTCTCAGACACCAGGAAGAAAGCAGCCTAGACTCCTGGGTCTGTAGTAGAGTGGCCCACATGTTGATCTCAGAATTGTCTTCAGGGTCATTCCCCTCTTTTCTTGAACGACAATTCATATTTGAAGTGACACAGGTCTACTGTCCTATTTTGTAGAGTCTCAGAGTCCAACAGACTTCCTTCATTTTGTCCTGTTTTCTCTGCTCCCTTTAGTTCTAGCTGGCAGTGATTAACTATCTGGCAGTGATCCCAGCTCTGTTCTTGGCTTCAGTTGAGATGGCTGATGAAATCATGAGTAATCTCTTTATAGTATGAGATTGCCAGCTACATCTTAGATACTCTTTAGAACACGCTTTCTTTCTTTCTTTTCTTTTTTTTTTTTTGTTGTTGTTTTAAATACAGGTAAGTGGTGATTTTTGCAAATCTTCAAGTTCCTCTTCCTTGTTACCTAACAATTTCTTTCATTCTACTCCCTCCCCTTGCATTTTCCTATATGTAATAATGAGAAAACAGTCCACACCATCAACACTTTGCTATGAAATCTCTGCTATATACCCAAGGTTGCCCCTCACAAGTTCTAACTTGCACAAAACATTACAAAACCATTCGGCCAAGTTTTTCCACTTTTGCCACTTTATGCCACTTTAAGTATCTCCTTCCCTCCAGTTTCCAGTAATGTTTAACATTTCCACCTTTGACTTCACCAGAAATACCTTTAATGCTCATATTTCTACCAACATTCTGCTCATAATGATATGTGTATTTTCTAAGAGTACAGAGTCTTTGTCTATTAGTCTTCTATTTTCTTTCTGAGCCTTTATAAGAATTGTCTTTAGCTCCATATTTCTGCCAACAGTCCCTAAAATCCCACCTAAGCTTTTTTTGCTAGCATGTACCTCAATTTTTTTTCAGTCTCTACCCATCCTCACTCAGTTCCAAAGCCATTTCCACACTGTTAGGTATTTGTTAGAGAAGCATCCCACTTCGTGGTGCCAAAATCCATATTAGTCTGCTCGGCTGCTATAACAAAATACCACAGATTAAGTGACCTAAACAACACAACAAATACCTCCATTTCATTTTCTTGCAGCTCTAGAAGCTAGAAATTCAAGATAAGCTTCCAGCAGAGTTGATTTCTAGGGAGGCCTCTCTTCCTGGCTTGTAGATAGCTGCTCTCTTGATGTAACTTCTTATGACCTATTCTTTCTGTGAAACTCTTCCTTTCTTTCTTTTTTTTTTTTATTGAATGGTAACTATGTACATTAATGCACTTCTGGGGTACAGTGTAGGGTTTCCACATGCAATCTGAAATATTTCCATCAAACTGGTCAACACAGCCTTCATGTCATTTTCTCAGTTATTGCTTTAAAATGTTCACATTCTACTCTTAGAAAGATTCACCTGTACCCCTATAAGACAAACCTCAGAAGTGATCCCTCCAAACCCCCTCCCTCCACCCATTCCCGCCT
>NW_003852679.1:516105-529768 GCF_000181295.1 Otolemur garnettii
TTGAGTTCTTGAGTCATCTTTTGAATAATTTCTTGAGATACCTTTTGACTAATTTCTTGAGAAATCTTTTGAATAATTTCTTGAGCTTCTAATTCCTCATTTCTTCCAGTCTGTTAATCTTATTTGCTATCCACACTCTGAACTTGATTTCTGACATCGCAGCCATTTGCTTGTGGATGTGGTCTTCAATTATGTCTTCCCTATTTTCCCTTGGAGGAGTTGATCTACTCTGGTTATTTGAGTTGCCAGAGTTTTTCCGCTGGTTCCCCCCCCCATGCTGAGTTTAGCTTGTTTGGAGGCCTTATCAGAACCATTCAGTAGATGGCTTCTTCTGGTTGCCCAGAGAGACAGGCAGAGCGTGTCTGTTGTCTTCTCCTAGTTCTCAGGTGCTGGGACACCCGGGGTGCAGTGGAACAGCAGCAGCTGCACAGAAGTGTGCGTGACTGGATTAGACCTTGTTCAGCCTGCCGGGCAACCGGGGGGCCGGAAACTGGCAGCAGCCAGATCAGTCCTGGTTCAGACCCTCTGGGTGGAACAGGGGTACTGTAGTGGCTAGATCAGTCCTAGTTCAGCACCCTGGAGCAGCCAGAGGGTAGGGTAATGGCAGCGGTAGTGCAGGGTACACGAGCGACCATATCGATCCAAGTTCAGCCCCACCAGAGTAGCTGGGGGGAAGCAGGGGAGTACTTCACCATCGCCCGTTGGATGCGTGCAGCGCTAGCAAGCTGATCTGTGCCCTCTCGGTGTGGGAGCCCAGAGAGGGGGACTCCTCCACCTCTGTCCAAGGGACGTATGTGGCTCTAGCAAATAGTTCTGGGCCCTCCAAGAGTGGTAGACCCCTCTACCACCACCTTCAGGGAGGGTGTGGCTCTAGCAAGCAGTTCTAGGCCTGCCCAGCTTGGGATCCTGGAGTGGGGGACACCTCCCCTGGCCCCCAAGGGGTGTGTGTGTCTCTCGCAATCTGTTTTGGGTCTACCTGGATTGGAAGATTACTCCACCTCTTCCTGCAGGATGCCTGCAGCATGCCTGCAGCCCTAGCGAGCGGTACTGGGCCTGCCCAGAGCAGGAGCCTGCTGCCTGTAATGCATGCGACTCTAGCAAGCAGTTTTGTGGCCCGCCTGGCTCCGTGAGGGCAAACGGCAACTTGGTTAGTCTGGAAGGTTAACACCTCCTTCCCTACCTTACACCTAGTCACTCGTGGTCCCCCAGGTCTGTGAACCTATTCACTCCAGTAGGCCACTGCTCCCAGGGTTTACCTGGCAAAATCAGCCAGAAATCTGAGTTCGGCAGGGGGGGCTTGCGTGTTTAAAATTAGGCTTCTGTCCAGTTAGATTTCTCTCCAAATCTTGGAGTGAGAGGGTGGGGACTCCTCAGAGTTCAATGTTGCAGGAGGTGAATATATACAGTTTTATATAGTTCAAACCTTCCCTCAACCATACACCCGGGGTGCCCCTTTGAATAGTCCTTGGGTGGTCTAACAGGTTTGAGGGGACCAAATCAGTTGTCCCAGTCAGCACCCGTTTCAGGTGGAAGAGTTCAAATGTCTCTGGAAGCTAGATAAGAGGGGTCTGCTTGCAGTTCAGATATAACTTGCTCCAGTGCTCCACGAGGGCAAAGGGACCCACCTGGCAAATGGGTTAGTTTGGGAAGGTTAATACCTCCCTCCCCACCTTGCACCCAGTCACTCGTAATCCCCCAGGTCTGTGGCCCTATTTACTCCAGTAGGCCACTGCTCCCTGGGTTTACCTGGCAAAATCAGCCAGAAATCTGGGTTCAGCAGGGGGGCCTTGCCTGTTTAAATTAGGCTTCTGTCCGGCTAGATTTCTCTGTAAATCAGAGGTTGCATTCGGCTTTAAACTCAGGTGTCAATTCTAGCCTCTGACTGCCCACTGCCTTTGTCTCAGCCAAATTAGCCCCCTGAGGGCAGGCGCTCCACCCAAGAAAGTTATGTGCGCCCTGCCTGTGGCTGCTGTCCTGAATGTCTGTTTCTGCACTGGTGTCCCCCGAGCTGACTCTCCTCTCCTCACGCCCGCACCACAGTCAGCACAGAACAGCAGCAGCCCTTTCCCCCTCCACTTCTCTCAAGGATATGCCCAAGAATCAGGACTCCATAGGTAATAAACCTCTAGATCTCAGAGTGGGTGGGTGGGTGGGAACTCCTCGGAGTTCAGTGTTGCAGGCGGAGAACATATACAGATTTATACAGTTTTACAGTTTTATGTCTGGCCGGAGGGTGCTGTGGCATGCCAGCAGGGGTAGGAGGTCCAGTTTTTAGGGGGTCTCTCCCATGGAATAGAGTGGGAGGAAGTTTGAACTCTGCTTGCTTGTTTGCATGGAGTATACTGCGAGCCCTTGGTGTGGGGGAGGGGACTCCCATACACTTGGTAGTGGATTTTGTACCTTTTGGTTGTATTTCTGTGGTTGCAGCTCGCCTCAGCAAGGTTGAAGTGCACTCTTCAATCTTCTCTCTTGTCTCTGCTCCAAACCATCAGCCAATTTGCTAAGCTTCTGTACTTTCAGCCTCCTTCTGGACAGGAGCTTCTGTAAAAAGCTGGCAGCAGTCCTCCATCTTGGCTCCGCCCCCCAAAATCTCTCCCTTTTCTTATAAGTGCACCTGTCCTATTAGGGTTCTACCCTTATGACCTCATGTGACTAAATCCTTATCTCCTTACTTATCTCCTTATGGCCCTATCTACACATAAAGTAACAATAATGGTAAAGCTTCAACATGTGAATTTTGAGGGAACACAACCAAGTCTGTGACTGAGTTCTTAAATACAGAACCAAAAATAAGATCCATAAGAAGAAAATTTGATAAAATACAAGTCATGATTATTGAAATTATTTGTGCTTCAAAAAATGCCACTGAGAAAATAAAAAGGCAAGTACAATATTCAAAGAAAATAATTATAAATCATGTATCTGATAAATAACTTGCAATCCCAAATGTATAATGAATTCATAGAACTCAAAAATAAAAAAAATAGCTTCTTTAAAATGGAAATGTTTTGACTAGATATTTCACAAAAACATCTACAAATGGCTAAAAAAAAATGAAAAATGCTCTACATCATTATTCATTAGAAATTGTAAATTAAAGCCACAATTATATGCCATTATACCCCACTATAGTAGTTTAATGCAAAAGACAGACAGTGTCAAGTGTTCACAAGTATGCAGAAAAATTGGAACACTCAGGTGTTCCTGATGTGACATGTAAATTGCTATAGTTACTATGGAAAACAGTGTGATAGTCTGTAAAAATGTTAAGCTTATTACATGAACCAGACATTTCACTCATAATCTATCCAAGAAAAGGAAGACATATGTCTACAAATGAATGTTCATAAAATAATGTTCATAATATCCGGTATCTGAAAACAATCCATATGTCCATCAACTGGGGAATAGTTAAGCAAAATGTGTTCTATTCACATTTAATAAGAAATAAAATTTAATGAATACTTACTAAATAAAACAATGAAAACAATATTTCCCTTTCTAAAAAAAAAAAAAATCTTTTTTTATTCTTCTCTGTGAACTGGTAGATGCCAGAGGGGAGACTGAGAAAGAAAGATTTAGTGAAAAGATGTTTTCTTAGACATTTCAAAAAAAATATTCTCCATATTTTGGTGGGACTGCAAAATAATACAACAGTTTTGGAGGGAAGTATGGAGAATCCTCAAAGAACTCTAACTAGACCTCCCATCTGATCTTGCAATCCGATTACTGGGCATCTACCCAGAAGAAATAAAAAAAAAACAAAAAAAAAAAACAAACAAAACTTTTTATCATAAGGACATTTGTACTAGACTATATATAGTAATTAAGTGTACAGTTGCCAAAATGTGGAGACAACCTAAATGCCCACCAATCTAGGAATGGATTAACAAACTGTGGCATATGTATACCATAGAGTATTATTCATCCAATAAAAAAGATGAAGATTATGCATCTTTTGTACTAACTTGGATGGAGGAGGAACACATTCTTCTTAGTACAACATCACAATAATAGAGAAACAAGAATCCAATGTGTTCAATTTTAATATAAAGACAATGATAACCTAGTGCATGGGGGAGGGGATAATGGCAGCAGAGACAGGGAAGGAAGGAGGGGAGAGGAGGTCATGGTGTTTGGCACACCTCATGGAGGAGGAACACATTTATAAGAGGAACTTTGCCTGACAAATGAAATTAGTGTAACCTGGATCTTTGTACTCTAAATGAATTCCCAACAATAAAAAGAGAAAAAGAAAATTATTTTCTTCATGTTGGTTCCTAGATATTGCTCAGATAAGACACTTAATTCTTCTATGCTATTTTCTCCAAGTAACTTTTAAAAATAATCTACCAGGAATAAATGACAAAAGTTTATCAAATCATAATATTCTGACCTATATATTTTATTTATATTTTATTTTACCATGAAAACTTTAAATTTCTTGTTAGTGTAAAATTAGATATGTATATTCATACTAGAATAATGTTTATATATTTCATAGTCACAAAATAATAATAAGAAATTTAATTTAAACGTTTAGGTTATTAAAAGTGTCTCTTACATAGTCTATTTCTGAACTGTCACTTGTATTTGTTTGGATTTTCTCTGGAACTATGACTTGTAGAAACGAATTTGGAGAACCTAAAGAGAGGAAAAAACAATTATGACCCTACCTTAAATTTTGACTGAATATCTATTCATAAGGCTTACTTGCATATGTATGAGTGGCTCATCACGTTTGTAAACACTTAATTTTTTAAAGTGTTTACACTTAATTAACGAATAACATTTGGTTTAAGTGTAGTTATTAAAAACCAATATATCAGTGGGGAAGAGGCATTTAACTTACACAAAATGTGTTGTTCCTAAAGAATATAGAAAATGCATACCCAAAGTATCAAAGATATACTTCAATAAAACTTTCCTGAAATAAAAGGTTTAAAATAGAAGACCAGATAGTATGGTGTATTTTAGGAATAACTGGTAATAATTAATCAAAACCAAGATATATTGTACTAAGGTTATTGGAATTCTAACATAAAGAATTCCATGGGAACATGAGATAAAAAGGAAAAGAAAAGGTGTGAGTAACTGTAAATCACAATTATAGCCCAGGATGAAGGAGGGAAGAGGAGAGGAATGGGACGGGATGGGGGGAGCTTTGACGGAGGGAGGGTAAGCAGTGGGACTACACCTATGGTGCATATTGCAAGAGTACATGTCTAGTCTATTAAGTATTAGAGTACCAATGTCTTAACACAATAATTAAGTAAATGAGGTGAAGGATATATTAACTAGTTTGATATAAGCATTCCAAACTGTATATAATATCAACACATTGTACCCCATAAATGCATTAATGTATACATGAAAAAAATGAAAAGAACTGATGGTGGATATAAGGAAAGAAAATCAAGCTGACTTGAGAATCTCATTGTTAAAAGACATAATATGTGTAATAGCTTAAAAAACCTTTAAGAAAACAAAGCAAGGTCCCTATAAATTTATACCCACCACAAGTGTTATTTTAAGGTATAAGCAAAAGGTAAATATTCACTAGTAAAAACACACACAAAAAAACATAGTCCATGTGTGCCTGTGATGAAAGTCAAACTAATTTCTCCCAATAAAGATTTCACCAGAGTTGTGATTAATGGACTAGTAATAACCATTAAATAAACTTAAATATAGAGCAAAAGCTAAGACAACCAAGGCAATCATACTTATATAATAAGTGGAAATGTTAAAAGGTATAAAGGTATAGACATAATAATGCAAATAAGGTTAGATAATTAAGTTCACGAATTTATCCTAGAAAAAGTCCTACATACCTCACTGAGAAATATCACTGTTGTAAACTGTAAAGTACTCCCCTGGGGAAGCTATGCATAGATGCAAGAACTCAGTCCATGGCCATTAGACCTGTTCTTACATGAGGACAATTAATTTAATGAGATTATTCTAGAAAAATGCTACATACCTCATTGCTAAAGGTTGCTACTGTTTCTTTCAACATATTTCACTTGGTAAGCTATGCACTGATGCCAGCTTCTAGTCCACCCTTGAAAGCTTTTTCTGGGATGAGTTTACAAAGCTAATTGTCAGACCTGTCAGTTGTATGATGATAGCTTTGATGGCCATTCCAGAAAGGAGTTCCAAAATTGCTTTGAAGGGTGGCCTAGGCATTGGGTTGGTGCATAGCTTCTCAACAGTGACCATAAGTGACACCCAGCAATGAGGTATGTAGCACTTTTTCTAGGATGAGTTCATGAACTTAATTGTCCAACATTGTACAACAATGCTAGGAAGTGTAGCAAAAAAAGAGAAAGAACATATATGAATATTTATTTCCTTAAATCCACTATAGGTAGTGGTGAAAAAATGTTACTTAAGTCTAAAAACAAGTAGAAGCAGAAACATACTGTTCCACAGTATAAAGACCCATAAAATTGAGTTTAAATATAGCCAGAATCATTAAAAGAGACAGCTAACATCATCATGAATAGAGAAAAGTTGAAAGAACTAGAACAAGATGAGGATCCTCACTACACTACTTCTATTCAAGATTGTACTGGAAGTCCTAGCCAGAGCAATCAGGCAAGAGACAGAAAGAAAACACATCCAAATTAAAGGAGATAAAGTCAATGTCATTGCAGATGACATAATCGTATATTTAGAAAAACTTAAAAACTATCAAATATAGCACAGGATGATGGAAATAAATAGAGTGGGAAGGGAGGGGAGAGGGGCGTTTTGATAGAGGGAGGGTAAAAGATGAGACCACACTTATGGAGCATACTACAAGGGTACAAGTCAAATCTGTCAAGTTTAGAATATAAATGTCTTAACACAGTAAACAAGTAAATGAGGCAAAAGCTATGTTGATTGGTTTGATGTAGCCACATCAGATTGTATAAAAAATTAACACCTTACACCCCACATATGCATAAATGTATTCATGATCTATGTGTATATGAATTAATTAAAAAAAGAAAACTCTTAAAATTCATAAATAAAATTCAGTAAAGTTGCAGAATACAAAGGCAACATACAAAAATCAGTAGTGTTTCTATTCAAAAATAGTGAAGTAGCTGAAATATCAATCAAGAAGAAAATCCTATTTATAATACCAACAACCCCCCCCCAGATATGAATTTAAACCAGGAGGTAAATGATCTCTACAAGGAAAACTACCAGACACTAATAGAGAAATTGAAGAGGACACAAACAAATGGAAAGGCATCCCATGCTTATGGATTGGAAGAACTAATGTCAGAAACATATTCAATGCAATAGCTTTCAAAATGCCAATGCCATTTCTCATAGAAATAGAAAATGCAATCCTAAAATATATATGGAATCAAAAAAGAGTATGAATAGCCAAAGAAATCCTGAATAAAAAGAACAAAGCTAGAAGCATCACACTCTGTGACCATCAAATATAACCCAAGACTATAGTAAGCAAAACAACATTGTATTCATATAAACATAAATACCTAGACCAAAGGAGCAGTATAAAGAACACACAAATAAGTTCACATATTTATCATGAACATATTTTTGACAAATTCACCAAAAATATACACTGAGGAAAGAATATTGTCTTCAAAAATGGTCCTGGGAAAATTGAATATATATGCCACACATGATACTTCACTCTTATCAATCTCTTATCATACACAAAAATCAGCTCAAGATTAATTAAAAACATAAACATAAAATTCAAATCCATAAAACTATTAGAAGAAAACACAGGGAAAATACTCTAGGATGTTGATCTTAGCAAAGATTTTATGCCTAAGACCTCAAAAGCATAGAAAACTAAAACAAACATAGACAAATGGAACAAATTATACTAAACCAAAAGCTTCTCTGCAGCAAAAGAAACAACAGAATAAAAAGGCAACAGGTAGAATGGGAGAAAATACATACAAACTATTTATCTGACAAGGCTCTAATATCCAGAATATACAAGGAATTCAATTCAATAATTACAAATGTCAAAAAGTGGATAAAATCAAAGAAGACATACAAATGGCCAACAGATATATGAAAAAATGTTCAGCATCACTAATCATCAAGCAAGTGTTAATAAAAACCACAACGAGACAGCATCTTACCTTAACTAGAATGACTTACTGAAAAAAGACAAAACATTCCACTACTAGGTATCTACCCAAATGAACATAAATTATTTCATCAAAATTTCACCTGAATTCATGTATTATAACTTTTGCTGCCACTTCTAAGCCTTTGCTCCTGTACAGCATTTCTAAACCTATTCTGGGCCAAAAAGACATCCATTGTCCTATTGGGAAAAATCTGGTCCTGGCAGGATTCACTACCTGCTGAATAAAGGGCCTGTGGCCTTAAGTAGAAATCAGAAGCAGCCAGTCAGTAGTAGCCACAGATCTTGGCAAGCCCTGCTACCAAGCTGGTTTTAGGCTTTAGCTGTCACCCACTATGGTGCAAGCTGCGGTGGCCAGGGGAATGCCCATGTCAGCCCTTCTCTAACTCCAGGAAGCCCAATACAGAGAATGACTAGTTTTGATTGGTGAAAAGAGAGGAAAGAGAGTGAGAAACTTGCCTTGGTAACCCAAGGAATTCTCCCTAATTCTACTCAAGTTCACCAAGATTATGTATCTAGGAGTCTTCAAGAATTGCAGCATTCCTGAGCTAAGGAAACATTTTAGTACTGAAATGCTGCAGTAACCATGTTTAGGTTACAATACTAAATACTCTTTGAATCCTCAGAAAGCCTACTCAAGAACAATGAGTAAAGACAAATGCAGTATGCAAAGACTGGAATAAATAACTCTTTAATACCTAGACACTGATGGATCTATAAGCATCAAGAACGTTGAACAAATCATGACCTCACCAAACAGACTAAGGCATCAGTGACAATCATAGAGACACCAAGATAAGTAAACACTCAAGAAAAGTATTCAAAATAGCTGTCTTAAGGAAGTGCCATGAAAGTTACGATAACACAGGGAAGAAATTCAGAATTCTATCAGAAATATTTAACAGAGAATGTTAAGTTATTTTTTTAAAAAAAATCAGAAATTCTGGACCAGAAAAATTCAAGTGACAAACTGTAAAATGCATCAGTGTCTCCCCAAAGCAAAAGTGATTAAATAGAAGAAGAAATTAGTGAGTTCAAGACAGGATATATGAAAATACACAGTCAAAAGAGAAAAGGAAAAAAATTAAGCATGCCTACAATATCTAGAAAATAGCCTCAAAAGAGCAAATCTTAGTGTTATTTACCTTAAAGAGGATCGAGGGAGAAAGACTGGGGTAGGTTCATTCAAAGAAACAAAAATAGAGAATTTTCCAAAACCAGAGAAATAAAGTATGAAAGGACAAATAACACAAAACAGATTCAACTCAAATAAGGTTAACTCAAGGCCTATAATAATCAAAATCTTAAATTTTAAGAATGAAAAAAGGATCTTAAAAATATCAAGATAAAATAAACTAATTACATATAAAGTAGATCCAATATGATTTCTCAGTGGAAACTTTACAGTCTAGGAAAAAGTGGGCTGATTTCTTCAAAGTGCTAAGAGATAAAAGCTCAACCCAGAATATTACATCTAGCAAAATTGTTCCTTACACATGAAGAAGAAACACTTTCTCAGACAATTAAAAGATGAGAAATTTTGTCATAACAAGACCTGTCTTGCAAGTGATATTAAAAGAAGTTCTTCAATCTGAAATAAATAAATAAAAAATAAACCACCTGAAATTATAAAACTCATTGGAAGAAGTTAGTGACAGGAAATAAATGAGGAATACTATAACACTATTAGAGTTGCAGCATGAAAACCACTTTCTCTTTTGGAGGAAGATTTAAAAAGAAATCAATCCAAAATAATAACTACATCTATTTTTCAGATACAGAGGCAATACATAAAGATATAGAGATAACAAAAAGTCAAAAGCAGGGGGGCGAAGTTAAAGTTTAGAGTCTATTAGTTTTCCCCTTACTTTATTTTCTTAGTAAATAGAGCTAAGTTGCTGTCAGTCTTAAAATATCATAAAATATTATTTGTAAGTCTCATAGTAACAATGGAGTGAAAATCTACAATAGATATGCAAAAAGTAAAAACAAGAAATTTAAACATATTAAGGAGTATAAGAAAGGAAGGAAAGAATGAAGAATAGGAGTGAGAGAGTGAGGGAGAAAGAGAGAAGGAAAGGATAGGACTAGAAAATACATAACAAAATACAGTAGTTAAGTCCTTACATATCAGTAATGACATTGAACATAAATGGACTAAATTCTTCAATCTAAAGGCTCACAGTGGCTGAATGGATAACAACACCAACAAAAACTTAACTATATTCTGCTACAAGAGAATCACTTTACCTCTAAAAATGCACATAACCTGAAATGAAGAAATGGAAAAAAAAAAAAAAAAGATGCATCAACCGAAAGGGAACCCAAAACAGAAAACAAGAGTGGATATACTTACATAAAATATATTTGAAGACAAAAACTATAAAAAGAGACAACAAAAGGTATTATATAATGAAAAAAGGGTCAATTTAGCAAGAGAGAACAATTGTAAATACCTACACACCCAACACTGGAGCACCTAGATATATTAAGTAAATACTATTAGAGATAAGAGAGATAGATTTAAATACAGAAATACTTGGAGACTTCAACACCCCACTTTGAGCACTGGGAAGGTCCTTGACACAGAAATTCATAAGCTAGGTGTGGTGCCTTCCTCCTGTAGTATCAGCTACTTGAGAGGGTGAGGCAGAGAGAATATTGCTGATTTCGTGAGTTCAAGAATTTTAATTGTAGTGAGCTATGATTATTCTTCAGCCAGAGCAATAGAGTAAGGCCCTTTGAAAAAAGGGAAGAGAAAAAGAAAAGGAGGGGGAGGGGAGGAAAGGGGGAGAATATGGCAGGGGAAAGAAACAGAAAGAAAGAAAGAAGGAAGGAAGGAAGGAAGGGAGGGAGGGAGGAAGGAAGGAAGGAAGGAGGGAGGGAGGGAAGAAAGAGAAAGAAAACATTAACAAATATTAGACTTAATCTGCAATATAGAATAATGGACCTAATCAACAGACAGATAATATTTCATCCAACAAAACAGACATATTGTTCCCATAAACAAAAAAGGGACCCTCAAGGATAGACCATGTCAAGACAGAAAAGAACCTTCAAAAATTCAAAATAACTGAAATAGTATCAATTATCTTTTCTGACTACAATGGAATAAAACTAGAAATCAATAATAAGAGAAACATTGGAAACCATGCAAATATATGGAAATTAAATTATATGTTCCTGAATGACCATTCAATGACAAAAAAAGTTAATAAGAAAATCCAAAATTTTTGTGAAAATTTTATGAAATTCAAACGAAAATGAAAACATGCATACTAGAACCAGAGATACAGAAAACACAATACTAAAGGGAAAGCTTATAACAATAAACACCTACGGGGAAGATGGCCGACTGGTAGCAACCCTGGTCAGAGGCTCCTGAGCAAAGGAAGAAAAACTGGTTGGAATCAGAATCTATGAAGCCAAAGACGGGGAGCTGAGCCCAGAAAGAAGTTCGGCAAGCTATAAATCCAAGGAAGATCATTTAAGAACATAAAATACAGGTACAAAGCGGGCCCCGGAACTGCTTACTAGACCTGCCCCCCTTCTGCGGGTGGCGGGCGGCCGCAGAGAAGCCCCCAGTGCCAGGCAGCCACAGAAGTACTTGCTAGAGCTTAGCCCACCCCCGCCGGTGGCGGTGGACGAGTCCCCCACTCCGGGAGGGCCTAGAACTGCTTGCTACAGCCGCGCACCCCATGGGTGGCAGAGAGAACCCCGCCCCAGGGCTCTGGGCAGGTCCAGAACTGATTCCTAGAGTTGCAAGCTTCCCGCGGGTGGCGGGTTGCCGGAGTAGAGTTCCCCTGCTCCGGGCAGCCACAGAAGTACTTGCTAGAGCTTAGCGCAACCCCACCGGTGGCAGTGGACGAGTCCCCCACTCCGGGAGGGCCTAGAACTGCTTGCTACAGCCACGCACCCCATGGGTGGCAGAGAAGCACCCCGCCCCAGGGCTCTGGGCAGGTCCAGAACTGATTGCTAGAGTTGCAAGCTTCCTGCAGGTGGCGGGTCATCGCAGTGGAGTTCCCCTGCTCCGGGCAGCCACAGAAGTACTTGCTAGAGCTTAGTGCACCTCTGCAGTGGCGGCGGACGAGTCCCCCACTCTGGGAGGGCCTAGAACTCCTTGCTAGAGCTGCTCACCCCACTGGCGGTAGAGAAGCACCCCGCCCAGGGCTCTGGGCAGGTCCAGAACTGACTGCTAGAGCTGCAAGCTTCCCGCGGGCGGCGGGTGGCCGGAGTGGAGTTCCCCTGCTCTGGGCAGCCACAGAAGTACTTGGTAGAGCTTAGTGCACCCCCGCCAGTGGTGGCAGACGAGTCCCTCACTCTGGGAGGGCCTAGAACTGCTTGCTAGAGACACACACCCCACGGGTGGCAGAGAAGAACCCCGCCCCAGGGCTCTGGGCAGGTCCAGAACTGGTTGCTAGAGCTGCAAGATTCCCGTGGGCGGCAGGTGGCTGGAGTGGAGTTCCTCTGCTCTGGGCAGCCACAGAAGTACTTACTAGAGCCTAGCGCACCCCCGTAGGTGGGTGCAGACAAGTCCCCCACTCCAGGAGGTCCCAGAACTGCTTGCTAGAGCTGTGTGCTCCACGGGTGTCCTACGGGCAGTGGCGGAGGAGTCCTCTGTTCCAGGCAGACCCCAAACAGCCTTCTAGAGACACGCACACCCCACGGGGGCCAGCAGAGGAGTTCCTTGCTCCAGGCACCTGTGCAGGGTGGGCCCAGAATTGCTTGCTAGAGCCACACACACCCTGCAGGAGGCGGTAGGAGTCTAGCGCTCTGGGAGGGCCAAGAACTGTCTATTAGAGCCACGTGTGTCCCACAGACAGAGGTGGAGGAGTTCACCACTCTGGCTCCCAGGCTGGGAGGGAATAGATTGGCTTGCTATTGCTGCACACATCCAACAGGCCACAGTGAAGGAGTCCTCCACTCCCCCCAGCTACTCTGGTGGGGCCGAAATAAGACTGATCTGATCGCTTGCGTACCCTACTCTACCGCTGCATTCCCCCACCCCCCGACTGCTCCAGGGTGCTGAACTAGGACTGATCCAGCTACTGCCAGTCTCCTGCCCACTGGTTTCCCCAGTAGGCTGAACGAGGTCTAATCTGGCCACGCACACTCCCATGCAGCTGCTGCCGTTCCACTGCACCCCAGTTGACCCAGCACCCGAGAACTGGGAGTAGACAACAGACACGCTCTGCCTCTCTCTCGCTGGGCAACTAGAAGAGGCCACCAACTGAAAAGTTCTGATAAGGCCTCCAAACAAGGTAAACTCAGAATGGGGCAGAATCAGTGGAAATACTCTGGCAACTCGAATAACCAGAATAGATCAAGTCCCCCAAGGAAAAATGGGGCAGACGTAATTGAAAACCCCATCCACAAACAAATGGCTGAAATGTCAGAAATCGAGTTCAGAACGTGGATATCAAATAAGATTAACAGAACGGAAGAAAGGAAGGAAGAAGAAGCTCAAGAAATGATACAAAAGATCTCTCAAGAAGTTATTCAAAACATCTCTCAAGAAATTACCCAAAAGAT
>NW_003852679.1:534159-540538 GCF_000181295.1 Otolemur garnettii
AACCAGTTTGATGGAAATGTCATGGACTGTGTGTGAAAACACCACACTGTACCCCCAAAGTGCATCAATGTACACAGTTACCATTCAATAAAAAAAAAAAAAAGAAATACCGAAAAGATTTTACCTTAAATGATAATGGAATAAAATTTCACCAAGACATCTAGAAAAACAAACAAACAAACAAAAAACAATAAACACCTACATCAAAAAAGTTTGTTAACCCATTCATTAGGATAAAATTTTGGATTCTTTTACTTTTTGGCTATTCAAAAAAGTTTGTTTACTTATTTTATTAGGATAAAATTTTGGATTCTTTTACTTTTTGGCTACTATGAGCAATTCAAAAAAGTTTGTTTACCTATTTTATTAGGATAAAATTTTGGATTCTTTTTACTTTTTGGCTATTATGAGCAAGTCTTCTGTGAACATTCATGTCCAAGTTTTAGTTTTCTTTTGGGTATGTACCTACAAAGAAAACTGTTGGGTAAAATGGTACAGGTATGTATATTTCCTCTCCCCATTTGTAATGATAATATGATTTCAAGAAGAAATGGAATGATGTAAATTTCCATCTAATGAAGCAGAGCATATTCATATATTTTTCTCTATGTAGTAATGGATATTAAGTAACTTGATATTTGGATTTAGTTGAGTAAGTTTAAGTGAATGACTTAACAGTTTAAGTTTAGAATCTCAATATAGACAATAAAAAATGGAAACTATATATTTTTTTAATTAAAGCATAGCTGTGTGCATCCATGCAGTCATAGGGTACAGTGCAGAAAACTACAGAAACTTTATTTCTGATTATAATCTTACTTGTAAATAAAAATGTGCAATATAGTAAATCATCTTTCAAAATTTTATTAGGGGATAGGAGAGTAAAAGAATAAACATCATTTGTTCACAAAACTTGATTCATTGAACTGAGAGATATACCAAACTCTCTCTTAAAAATAGAAAAGTCTCTTTTCTCTCTCATCTCTTCTAGTAAAAAAAATGTAAATATTGTTACTCTTACTGCCACACACCTAACTATGTGATATGGTCCCAATTAAAAAAAAAAAAAATCCTTGCTATGGTGAAGTGAAGAGTGCATGTGAGAATACTCAAGTCATATCTTGATATGCTTGCATTACTAGTAATAATGAGTTCATAACTTTGAAGCCAATATTAAATTATTAATTGTAAGTAGATTAGAAATACTATTAGGTATGAGGAAAAGAGCCTGGACAATGGGAGACAGTAATAGAGAATTGACTCGGATGCAATTTCCCTTGTCACTTTAATATTCTGAAGACTGACATGTTAAATATCCCCCCTTACTCTGCAGCTGCCATGGAGCAGCAGGTTGCAGGCTTTGAGGTCATTCTCTGCCAGTGCAGGACTGTGTGCTCCAGGATAGTGCTTTTTGGGAGTTAAGAATGTGGAGTCTTTAAACTTTGTTCAACATTGGAAGATTTTCCCCAGACTAGATAAGGGGATGAAATATCTCTTTTCTTCTATAACCTTAGTTTGGCCAGAGGAGTCTATCTTTCTGAACACAAGGCTGTCACAGTATTAAAACATCACATCTGTGATGTGTGACTATGAGTCAGCTAGGGTTCGTTCCTTGAGTCAGCCTCTAATTGGCTACCTTGTCAAAACTCTGTTTGTATTAAGACCATAAATATCTTAAAATAATAAAAAGTAGCATGCAAATCTATATAATTAGCATAATTAGTTGTAGGATTGGTAGTTGTAGAAATGCCAGTGCAGTAAGAACTGCACAGGATTGTTTGCCTTGCCTTCATGAGATTCATGATTGTAACACTGATGTATGAAATAAATACAGAGCTAACTTGATACCCGAGTGGCATACTGAAAGCCTCACAAAGAAGGGTGTGCCACCTCCCAAATCCCCACTGCTCTTAAAACTATCTTTTATATTTTGTCTATTAATTTATATAACTTTCATAACAATTTTCCATCTGTCTTCTCGCCCTACCAGGCCATAGAAAGTAGACTTACAGCATGTTGGGGCTGGTTTCCTGACAGTGAAGCTTAAAAGTGATAGCAGCAAAGACAAGTGATATGCAAAAAAAAAAAGTTAAATGCATGAACACAACTCCCCCCCCCAAAAAAATAGATTAAAAAATGGCTAAGTACTTTAACAGACATTTCTTCAGGAATATAAACAGATGGCTATATATATATATATATATATGCACATTATCACTAATTATTAGGGAAATGCAAATGAAATAATAATGAAATACCACCTCACACTCGTTATGATGGTTATAATTTAAAAAAAAAAAACCCAGCAGATAACAAGTGTTGGTGAGGATATGAAGAAGTTAGAACACTTGCACACTGTTGGCAATAATGTTTAAAAAAACAGTGTAGTAGCTCCTCAAAAAATTAAGAATGGAATTACTAAATGATCCATAAATTCCACTTCTGACTATACACCCCAATGAAATGAAAGCAGAAACAAATGGGTATCTGTACATTTATGTTCATAACAGCATTATCCACAATAGCCCAAAGGTAGAACCAACGCAAGTATTCATCAATGGACAGGTGGATAAAAAAATGTGATACACATCAAGGCTTAAAATTACTCAGCCTTGAAAATGAGAAAATTCTGACACACTGCATGGTTGAACTTTGAGGACATAGAGTTAAGTGAAATAAGCAAGGCACAAAACACAAATACCTTATGAAGTATATATGAGTTACCTTGAGTATTCATTTCATAGAGGTAGAAAATAAAATGTTGGTTGCTAGGAGCTGGGAGAAGAAGAGGATGGAGAGTTGGTGTTAAATAGGTACTGAGTTTTAGCTTGAGTTGATGAATTACAACAGTGTGAATGTGCCCAATGCAACTCAACACTGCATAGTTAAAAATAATTGAAATGGCAGACTGTAAGTTATGTATATTTTACCACACTTTTTAAATAAATGAAAAGACACCTGGAGGTAGGTACACAAATATGAACACACTCATTGCGAACTGTATGCTTAAAAATGGTTAAGATACCCCAAGTTTGCAGAGTGAATATATAATACACAAAGGATTACTTAAATCTTTTGCAACAATCTGGATACAACTGGAGATCATTATCCTAAGTGAAGCAGCACAAGAATGGAAAGAAAAACCCACCATATGTATTCACAGTTAAACTAGAATTTATCAATGAGAACATATATGCTCAGAGGAATACAAAATTTAGTAGAAATCAAGTGAGGAGAAGGGATTAGGAAGGGAGGGGCAAAAACTTACCTTATGGGTTCAATGAACGCTATTTGGGTGACTGGCATAACAATAGCTATGACTCCAGTATTAAAAAAGCAAAACCTGTAACCAAAACATTACTGCACCCTTAATACTTTTAAATAAAAATGAATATATAATTCACTGCTTTTCAATATACCAGCAATAAGTGGAATTTGAATTTAAAAACACATTTCTTTCTACATTAACATCCCCCAAAATGAAGTACTTAGATGTCAATAAAAAATGTTTGAAACCTAGATTAAAAAATTAAAAAATTCTGGTGAAAGATATAAAAAACTTAAATAAATTATAACTTCTTGTCATGGATAGGAAAAGCCAATATTGTCAGATATCACTTTTTCCTATCTTTTTCTGTAGATTCAATGCAATTCCAAACAAAATCCCAGTGAGCTCCTGTGTGCTGTCTATGGAAAATGTATTTTGCTCTGTAAACTTTTTTTTTTGTTGTTGTTGGTTAAAATACCCTTTATGTCATTTTCTTAGTTATTGTGTTAAGACAATTATATTCTACTTTTAGAACGATTCACTTGCATCCTTGAAAGATAAACGATAGAGGTGATCCCTCGATTCACCCTCCCCCCTCCCACTTACCCTCCATCCCTCCCCTCCCCCTTCCCATATTCTTAGACTATAATTAGATTATAGCTTTCATATGAAAGCTATAAATTAGTTTCATAGTACAGTGGATACTTTTTCTTCCATTTTTGTGATACTTTGCTAAGAAGAATATGTTCCAGCTCCATCCATGTAAACATGAAGGACGTAAAGTCTCCATCTTTATTTATGGCTGCATAGGATTCCATGGTGTACATATACCACCGTTTATTTATCAATTCGTGGATTGACTGGCACTTGGGCTTCTTCCATGATGTGGCAATTGTGAATTGGGCTACAATAAACATTCTGATACAAATATTTTTGTTGTAATGTGGTTTTTGGTCTTTGGGATGTATACCTAACAAAGGAATTGCAGGATCAAATGGCAGGCCTATTTTTAGTTCTCTAAGTGTTCTCCAGAGGTCTTTCCAAAAGGAGCGTATTAGTTTGAATTCCCACCAGCAGTGTAGAAGTGTTCCCTTTTCTCCACATCCATTCCAGCATCTCTGGTTTTGGGATTTTGTGATCTGGGCTAATATTACTGGAGTTAGGTGATATGTCAAAGTAGTTTTGATATGCATTTCTTTGATGATTAAGGATGGTGAACTTTTTTTCATATATTTGTAGGTCATTCACCTATCTTCTTTAGAGAAGTTTCTTGTCAAGTCCCTTGCCCACCCTGAGATGGGATCACTCATTCTATTCTTGCTAATATGTGTCAGTTCTCTATGGATTCTGATTATTAAGCCTTTCTCAGAGAAATAACTTGCAAATATCTTCTCCCATTCTGAGGGCTGTTGGCTTGCTTTACTTCCTGTGTTCTTGGCTGTGAAGAAGCTCTTTATTTTGATCAGGTCCCAATAGTGTATTTTTGATGTTGCTTCAACTGTGCAGGGGTTCCTCTTCATAAATGTTCACCCAGGATGATTTCTTCAGGTATTTTCCCTACACTTTCTTCTAGTATTTATATAGTTTCATGTCTTAAGTTTAAATTTTAATCCAGTGAGAGTCTATCTTAGTTAATGGTGAAAGGTGTGGGTCCAGTTTCAGTCTTCTACAGGTTGATAGCCAGTTCACCCAGCACCATTTTTAAATAGGGGATCTTTCCCCACACAATGTTTTAAATTGGCTTGTCAAAAATCAGGTAATGGTAGGTGGCTGGACTCATCTCTTGGCTCTCTATTCTGTCCCGCACATCTACCTCTCTGTTTTTGTGCCAGTACCATGCTGTTTTGATCACTATCGATTTGTAGTATAGTCTGAAGTCTGGTAACGTAATTCCTCTGACTTTGTTTTTGTTCCTGAGTATTGTCTTTGCTATTTGAGGCTTTTTTTGATTCCATATAAAATGAAGGGTTTTTTTTGTTTTTTTTTTTTTTTGTTTTTAGATCTTTAAAATAAAACAGTGGAGCTTTAATGGGAGATTGCATAAAAATTATATATTGCTTTGGGTAGTATTGACATTTTAACAATGTTGATTCTTCCCAGCCATGAGCATGGTATGTTTTTACATTTGTTAACATTTTCAGCTGCTTCTTTTCTTAGAGTTTCATAGTTCTCTTTATAGAAATCTTTCACATCCTTTATTAGGTAATCTCCCAAATATTTCAACTTCTTTGGCACTACTGTAAATGGAATAGAGTCCTTGACTGTTTTTTCAGCTTGGCTGCTATTGGTGTACCTGAAGGCTACTGATTTATGAGTGTTAATTTTGTAACCTGAGATGCTGCTGTATTCCTTGATCACTTCTAAGAGTTTAGTAGTAGAATTCCTAGTATCTTCCAGATATACAATCATATCATCTGTGAAGAGTGAAAGTTTAATCCCCTCTGACTCTATATGGATACCCTTGATCATTTTTTCTTCCCTGATTGCAATGGCTAAAACTTCCATTACAATGTTAAATGGAGCAATGGAGACAATTGGCAACCTTGCCTCATTCCTGATTGGAGTGAAAACGATTTCAATTTAACTCCATTCAATACGATATTGATTGTGGGTATGCTATAGATGGCCTCTATCAGTTTATGAAATGTTCCTTCTATACCAATTTTCTTAAGTGTTCTGATCATGAACGAATGTTAGCTATTATCAAAAGCTTTTTCTGCATTAATTGAGAGAAGCATATGGTCTTTGATTTTTAATTTGTTTATGTGATGAATTATATTTATAGATTTACATATGTTGAACCATCTTGAGATCCTGGGATAAAACTTGTGGAATAGGATTTGTCTGATGTGTTGCTGCATTCAGTTGGTTAGGATCTTGTTGAATATTTTCGTATCAATATTCATTATTGACATTAGTCTATAATTTTCTTTTCTTGTTGGTTTTTTTCCTGGTTTGGGAATCAAGGTGATGTTTGTTTCATAGAATGTGTTGGGTAGTATTCTGTCTTTTTCTATATTTTGGAAAAGGTTGAGTAATATAGGTACTAGTTCCTCTTTGAAGGTTTGCTAAAATTCTGACGTGAAGCCATCTGGTCTAGAGATTTTCTTT
>NW_003852679.1:543978-545154 GCF_000181295.1 Otolemur garnettii
ATATATTGCTTTGGGTAGTATGGACATTTTAACAATGTTGATTCTTCCCAGCCATGAGCATGGTATGTTTTTCCATTTGTTAACATTTTCAGTTATTTCTTTCCTTAGCGTTTCATAGTTCTCTTTATAGAGATCTTTCACATCCTTTGTTAGGTAAATTCTCAAATATTTCATCTTCTTTGGCACTACTGTGAATGGAAAAGAGTTCTTGACTGCTTTTTAGGCTTGGCTGCTGTTGGTATATAGAAAGGCTACAGATTTATGAGTGTTGATTTTGTAACAGGAAACGCTGCTATATTCCTTGATCACTTTTAGGAGTTTTGTAGTAGAATCCCTGGTGTTTTCCAGATATACTATCATATCATCTGCAAAAATTGAAAGTTTAATCTTTTCTGATCCTATATGGATGCCCTTAACTTTTCTTCTCTAATTGCCATGGCTAAAACTTCCATTACAATGGTAAAGAGCAGTGGAGACAATGGGCACCCTTGCCTGGTTCCTGTTCTGAGTGGAAATGATTTCATTTTAACTCCATTCAATAGAATATTGACTGTAGGTTTGCTGTAGATGGCCTCTATTAGTTTAAGAAATGTCCCTTCTATGCCAATTTTCTTAAGTATTCTGATCATAAAGGAATGCTGAATGTTATCAAAAGCTTTTTCTGCATCAATTGAGAGAAGCATATGGTCTTTGTTTTTTGATTTGTTTATGTTGTGAATTATGTTTATAGATTTATGTATGTTGAACCATCCTTAAGATCCTGGGATAAAACCCACTTGGTTGTGGTGTATGATTTGTTTGATGTGTTGCTGGATTCTATTTGTTAGGATTTGTTGAAAATTTTTGCATCAATATTCATTAGTGATATTGGTCTATAATTTTCTTTTCTTGTTGGGTCTTTTCCTGGTTTAGAAATCAAGGTGATGTTTGCTTCATAGAATGTGTTAAGTAGTATTCTGTCTTTTTCTATATTTTGGAAATGGTTGGGTAGTATGGGTACTAGTTCCTCTTTAAAGGTTTGGTAGAATTCTGATGTGAAGCCATCTGGTCCAGAGCTTTTCTTTTAGGGAGACTTTGTATAGTTGATGCTATTTCAGAACTTGATATAGGTCTGTTCAACATTCCCACTTCATTCTGGCTGAGTCTTGGGAGGTGGCGTGCTTCCAAGTATTGGTC
>NW_003852679.1:545910-551352 GCF_000181295.1 Otolemur garnettii
TCATGCTGGGGTTCTGAAACTATCTGCTATCTGAATTTCAGAATCTCTTGGCATGTCTGGAAAGTTCTCTTTCATAATTTCATGAAGAAGAGACTTTGTGTTTTGTGAAGCAACTTCATTACCTTCAGGGATTCCTGTAAGGTGAATATTAGTTTTCTTCAAATTATCCCAGAGATCTCTGAGAGAAAGATTCATTTTTGCTCTCCATTTCTTTTCATCTTTGAGCTAAAGGACTCCTTCAAACCTTTGTCTTCAATGTCAGAGATCCTTTCTTCTGCCTGTTCCATTCTGTTGCCAAGGGATTATACCATGTTTTTCAGATCTTTGAGGGCTGCAAGCTCTTGCCTCAATGTTTCAAAATCTTTGGTCATTTTATCTTTGAAGTCCTTGAATTCTTGAGACATCTTCTGAATAATTTCTTGAGATATCTTTTGGATAATTTCTTAAAATTCTAATTACCTCATTTCTTCCAATATATTAATCTTATTTGATATCCAGATTCTGAACTTGATTTCTGTCATCTCAGCCATCTGTTTGTGGATGGGATTTTCAATTGCATCTGCCCTATCCTTCCTTGGGGGGCTTGATCTACTCTGGTTATTCTGGTTGTGAGTTTTTCCACTGATTCCACCCCATGATGAATTTGCACCATTTGGAGACCATTCCCAAACTGTTCAGCCTGTGGCTGCCACTGGAGAAGATGCCAGCTTCCTCCGGTTGCCAGGAGATATAAAGTGTGTCTGTCCAGAAAAGCCTCCAGGGCACGATCCTTATTGTTCTAGCTGCTTTGGCTGTTGCTCTTCACCTCTGAGTACCCCCTGCCTTGCCTGTGTGGTTCTCTCTCAACTGACTGTCCTCTTGCAGTTGTCAGGCCTATGGGCCTGGGGTGGCACGATGCGTTCAGGAGGTGGGTGCAGTGGCTGAGCAGTGGCAGCAGCACAGGTGATGCATGGGTCAAACCAGTTATGGGTGTATGCTACTCAGGTGCTCAGGGGTGTAGGCCAAGCAATGGCGGCCATGCAGGTTCAATAGTCCTCTGTGTGCCCTGCTTTGGTACCCAGGGGTGGCAGCTGAGTGTCAGCAGCAGTGCGAGTGACATGCACTGGTCAAACAGTCTTCGGTGTGTCCCGCTAGGATGGGGGTGGTGGTGACCACTACATGGATTGAACCATCCTCAGCACTGGAGTGCCAGAGGCAGTGGCTGAGTGGGGGCAGCTGCCCGGGGGACATGTGGATCAAACAGTCCTTGGCATGCCCCTCTCGGGTGTCTAGGGGTGGTGGCCAATTGGTGGCAGCTGCATGGGGGATGCACAGGTGAACTAGTCCTCAGTGCGCCCCTCTGGTGTGCCTGGTGGCTGTGGCCAAGTGGCAATCATGCAGGGAACATGCAGCTTAAGCAGTTCTCTGGCTGCAGGGCCGGGACAGGGTGCTTGGTCCCGCAGAGGTGGGTGGGATGTTTTCTTGGGCCTCCTCTCATTGTCTCTGCAGGCAAGGGGGGAAGAATGGACTGGGAATTCAAAATGGCAGTGAAACATTAGTTCAATTTTTCTGCCTGGCTAGAGGGTGTTTGGAGTCTCAGCAGGGTCCCTCTAGGGGAGTAGACCCCTCTTTCTGTAGCTCTCCCATGTAGGGTGAGACAATAAGTTCTCAGTTCACCGCTTGCCTGTAGGAAACTCACAGGAGCAAACAAAGAAAAAACACAAATTTCTTGGGGGAGTGGATGGACACCCTTCCTTCAGGATGTATTATGTACCTGTAGATTGCTTTCTAAGATTCACAACTTGCCTCAGCAGAGTTGTCCTGCAGATATCACTCTTCTCTCTTGCCTGGGCTCCTAGCCTAGTCTTCACTTTGTTGAATATTTTCTGGACTTTATCCTTCTCTCTGAATGGGAGCTTCTGTCAGAGGCTAGTACCTGTTGGCCATCTTGCTCCTTCTCCCTCTGTAAATTTTCTTATTCTGTAAATTCATATTCCTTTTACTCAGTAAACTTTATTTCACACTCTCTTTAAAAATTAAAAATACTTTTGAAAAATTGCAACAAGCTATATTGTGGATACTGACAAACAGATTCTATAGTTTACATGAAGAAGAAAAATATCCAGACTATCCTACAGTGAAGGAGAAGAAAAGTGAAGGACTGACATTACATGACTTTAAAACTTACTATAAGCCCATAGTAATCAAGACAATGTGGTATAGGTAAAAGAACAGAAAAATGTATCAACGGACAGGAACAGCTCAGAATGAAATCCACATAATACTCAACTGAACTTTGATAAAGGAGTAAAGGCAATTCAATGGAGGAACCATACTTGTTGCAACAAATGGTGCTATAACAGCTGAATTTTTTCATTTACAAAAGAAAAATCTAGGCACAACCTTCAGAAAAACTAATTCCAAATGGAGCACACACCTAAATGTAAACAACAAAACTATAAATAACTCCTAAAAGATGACATAGGAGAAAACCTAGATAAACTTAGGTATGGCAATGGCTATCAGATATAACACCAAACACAAAATCCATGAAAGAAAGAAATTATATGCTAAACTTTAGGAGAAACTTCTGCTCTGCCAAAAAAAAAAAAAAAAAGTCAAGAGAATGAGAAGACAAGTCACAAACTGGACAATAATATTTACAATGGTACACTGGAGTAAGGACTTATCCAAAGCATACAAAGAACTGTCTTCTATTAAAGCAAGAATAATGAAAAAATCAGTTTTAAAATTGGCAAAGACTTGAACAGACTCCACGTAGAAGAAAATATACAGAGGACAAGTAAGTATATGAAAAAATGTTCAACATCATCAGTAACTAGGCTATTGAAAATTAAATAAGATACCACTATACACCTACTACAATGGTGAAAATCCAAAACACTCACACATCCAGTGCCAGTGAGGATGTGAAACAACGGGAACTCATATTTAATACTGGTGGCTGCATAGGATACTTATGAAGACAGTTTGATGTTTATTACAAAACTAAACATACTCTTAACTTTTTATCTAGCAATAGCACTCCTATTTACCCAAAGACACTGAAAACTTAAGTCAATGTCGAAACTTGCTCACGGATATTTATACCAGCTTTATTTGCAATTACCAAAACATAGAAGTGAACAAGATGTCCTTCACTAGGCAAATACATAAATAAATAGTGGTAGATCTAAACAACGTACTAAAGATAAATGAGCTATCAAGCCATGAAAAGGCATAAGGGATACATACTAAGTGAACATGGCATCTGAATAGCCAACATATATGATTTCAACTCCATGAAATTCTGGAAAAGGCAAAACTTTAAAGACTGTAAAAACATAGTGTTTTCAGGCATTAGTAAAAAAGAAGGGATGGACTATAGTTATGTTTTACCATTCATATGAATGTGTAGGGGATTATATATTGATTTTATAGTAGTGTTGAGTACATTGGAGAGGAAAGGAGAGGCCAGGAGGAGGGAACGTATTTGGTGGGACCTCACCTAATGTGCATAATGCAATGGTTCTTTTCAAAACTATTAAGAATAGAGCATAAATATATTACCACAGCAAATAAGTAAGCAAAGTGATGGTCATGTTAATCAGTTCAACATAAGCATTCTACATTATATATCAAATTAGTAAGTTATACTCCTTAAATGTATCAATATACACAGTTATGATTTAACAAAGGGAAAAAAAGAAGGAGGGACTAATAAGCAGAGACAGAGGATTTTTAAGGCACGGAACAAATTCTGTATAATACCACAATGGTGGATATATTATAGATATGTCAAAATCATATAGAATGTACAACATCAAGAATGACACTAATGTAAACTATGGATGCTGAGTACTGCATGATAATGATGTGTAAATGTAGGGTCATCAGTAGTAACAACTGCAGCACCATGGTGCCAGGTGTTCATAGTGGAGGAGGGTGTGCATATGTAGGTGCAGGGATTATATGGAGATTTTGTATTTTCAGCTCTATCTTGCTATAAAACTAAAACTACTCCCAAAAAAATAAAGTTTACTAGTTTAAAAAATGGTGAGTTGGAAATTTTATTTTGTGTGTATTTTAGAACTATTTAAAATTAAAGTTAAAAACAAGGATTATTACTACACATTAAAAACTACACAGGTAAAATATCAAAGTTCAAGACAGAGAAATAGATTGCAATATGGCGTATTAAGAAAAGCTCATTGTTTGGTACAAATGTTATCAAAAGAAAAAATAAATAAGTAATGTAAATAAATAAATTTATTTATTATTAAATATATAAATAAATTTGTATATACAAATTCATTGCATTGCTTTAGTTTCTACACTGTAAATAATCTTTACTGTTTTTCAAGTCTTGGTGCAGTAGTCATATAATACTCTCAATTACCTAAAGAGCACTTCTCCTTTTTCCAAATATAGAATCTGGATTTTCTTTATACACTTCAAATGAAGCAAACAGCAACAGATTTAATGCATAAGCAGATATGATAACCTAGCTGTCTTCTATTAAAGCAGACATTAGATTTAGAAAAATGTGAAAAAAATAAAGCATCCCCCTAAAGTTCATATGTTGAATCTCTAATCCTCCATGTAATAGTATTTTCAATGGCCTTTGGGAGGTAATCAGGGTTACACTAGGTCTTTGGATAGGGCCATCATAATGAAATTAACGCCCTATGAGAAGAGATCCTGCTGTCCCTGCACATGACGACCTCTTCTCCACAGGGAGAAGGCAGCAGTTTATAAAGCAGGAGAACCCTCAGCATAATCCAACCATGAGGACACCTTGATCTCCACCTTCTAGAAAAGATTCAGAGCAGTGTGTAAAAAGCGAAGAAAAATAGCAACATATGGAGACGTTTTACTTGCTTATAAGACTCTCCTACTGTATTTTAAATTTTGGGAAAGTCTTCCTGCTGCCTTGCCTTTCCTGCCACAAAGTACCTCTGTAGTATAAGAAGCTTATTTTTCTTTTTTTTTTCTTTCTTGTATTGCAAGGCCAATTATTACTGCATGGAAGGTAAGTTATGTTGGAACAAATGGAATATCTGAGGAGAGTCAGTTTTTTGAGTTTTAGTGGAGTTCAAGGAAGTTTCTGAGGAGGTGCAATAACAGCGTCTTGGTTGTCTTACCTAGGCGTGCCGATAGTAGGTAGCCGAGCCCGGCAAGCAGCATCCTTAGGCGGAACATGCTGTTACTTCCCGGTTCTGAGTGAAGACTGAACCAGTAGCGGTTGGGTGGGTAAGAGGAGGTACGGGCAACTGCACGCGCCCCAAAGCTGTAACTTCCCACTCCCTTCCTGATGGTGCACCAGTTCCTTGGGCTGCTGCCCATATGTGGCCATCCAGCCACCCTGATCAGTGTCCTCACAAACTGTGTTCTTCTGTATCAAACACTTCCTGGGTACTTTTAAAGTGAATTTGTGATACTCTCTGAATTAAAAAAAAAAAA
>NW_003852679.1:551413-552981 GCF_000181295.1 Otolemur garnettii
AATAATAATAATAATAATAATAGGAGCAAGCTAGATTTGTGAAAAGATTCCAAGAAAGGGAAAAGGAAGTTGATTTTCACATTGTTTGGAGAGGGCCTGCCACGCCGTCTTCTGACCGGTGTCTTTTTCCTCCTATCAACCTAATTGTCCACAGACCCTTTGCTAACATTCATGTTCAGAAACGTCTTAGTGCACTGAATAACTCATTCATTCACGTAATGAAGGAGAGAGATTCTTACCAAAATTACAGTACTCGTGATCCAGTAGAAAATTCTAGCCAATGCCTTAGCACATATTTAAAATTTTTGGACCCCACCCTGACACCTATTTTCTCCTATGCCAAATGCTTTGGTAGCTGTGACATGATCATGTTATTTCCTAACATTGTCTAAGACCTTTGAACTGCCTGTGATGCCTCCTGGTACTCCTCCTCATCCCCAGTCTCTACACGAATTATATTTTAATTCTTTCAATGCCAAAGAATGAATTAAACTATTATACTAATTAATAAGTAGGCAGGCACACAAACTTAAAGGCCACATGGGAGAATCAAACATTAAAACATTTAAAGTTATGACTGAAATGCAATTTTATCAATACCTGTAATTTCAACAGAGCAGTCTAAGTCTAAAAAGAATAGAATGAGCAAAACAAGGTAACAAAAATAACAGATATCTATCTATCTATCTATTTTTGTTATCTCAATGGGAATAGTCAATTAAACTAACACTGCTTCTAGGTAGCAATTAATCCAAAGCTGGTTTCACCTTGTGTAATAGCAATTAGAACAATTACAATAAATAGTTTGACTTAACAACATTCTGAAGTAATTCCCAGGTCTTCTCTTTCTTTGTTCTTTCTCTCTATCCAAACTTTCCTATTTATATCTTTAATAGAGAAGATTTCAAGTTATTCTTACTTGTGTGTATGGTTCTCTTCATGAAAGATAAAATACTCTAAAGAACAGGAAATATATCCCATTCAGAAGTCATATATCATAGTACCTAATAAACTATCTGCAAAATGTTAGTGTTTCAATAAATAATTATGAAAATTTTTTAAAAATCTAATTTATGCTTAGAAAACCTAGACTGTGCTTCACTCTACAGTTAGAGATCCAGGCTTGATAAAAGGAAATGCAGAAACCTGAACAAGGTAAATTTGTGGACCTTCATTCAAAAGACTTATAATTTATATGATAATTTATCCCTAATTATTCTTTTAGCAGGTAGGTAGTTCTGTAATATTTTTAAATTTTTAAGTGGACCAGGGAATTTTCCCATTTTTAATAGCTGTACAGAATAAATCAAGGACAAACCTAAGAGAAAAACACATAAAATTTGACGATTTCCTTCTTAATCTCATCTTTGACCCAGCTAAAATATGGAACAGAATAGAGAATCTAAAGATGAACCTAGCCACATATTGTCATTTGATCTTTGATAAGCCTATCAAAAACATACAAAACTGCAGATGCTGGCACGGATGTGGAGAGAAAGGAATGCCTTTGCAATGCTGGTGGAACTGCAAACTAATACAACCTTTTGGAAGGAAGCATGGAAAAACCT
>NW_003852679.1:553817-624527 GCF_000181295.1 Otolemur garnettii
CAGGAGTTGGAGGTTGCTGTGAGCTGTGATGCCATGGCACTCTACCCAGGGGGATAACTTGAGGCTCCATCTCAAAAAAAAAAAAAAAAAAAAAAGAGATTTGGCATGATCTGTTTTTTTTTGAAATTATCTGTTACTTTCATTTGTAAATATTGTCTATTTTTTTGAGACTTTGGAAAAAACAAAATAAGAAGTTAACTGATCAAAGTATTCTATAATAGACATACTTCTATCCGACAATGTGAAAGTTACTTTCTTTGTGTTATTACTATTATTTTTGCTTAATATTTTGATTTGCTTTCTGAATGTATTTATCTTCGTTAGTACTTTATGAGGTTTTTGTTCTCAGTCCTTATGTTAAACATTGTTATTGTTAAATTTAGTCTTTTTAATTCTGTGAAGGCAAAAGTAGAAATATAATATACACATGTATAAGTAAGAAAAATTAATAAATAAAATATTTCTTGATAATTTCCTGAAAACCCTCTTAAAACAAAAACAAAACATACATTTGGGAAAAAATTTCCTATTTTATAAATGGTACTGGGAGAACTGGCTAGGAAGCTGTAGAAAGCTAAAACTGGGCCCTCACCCTTCACCACTAACAAAAATTGATTCTCACTGGATAAAGACTTAAACTTAAGACATGAAACTATAAAAATACTGGAGGAGAGTGTAGGAAAAACTCTTGAAGATATTACCCTGGGAAAATATTTTATGAGGAGGACCCCCATGTCAATTGAAGCAACACCAAAAATATATTACTGGGATCTGATCAAACTAAAAATTTTGGGCACAGCCAAGATCACAGTAAGTAAAGCAAACAGACAGCCTTCAGAATGGGATAAGATTATTGCAGGTTAGGATTATGACAAAGATCTGATAACTACAATCTACAGATAACTCAAATTATTAAATGTCTTAACACAATAACTAAGAAAATGCTGTGAAGGCTGTGTTGACCAGTTTGATGAAAGCATTTCAAATTGTATGTAAAACCAGCCCATTGTACCCCATGATTGCATTAATGTACACAGCTATGATTTAATTTAAAAAAAAAAAAAGAAAAAAAAAGCAAATGACCCCATTTCGTTGTGGGCAAGAGACTTAAACAGAAACTTCCCTGAAGATGACAGGTGAATGGCTAACAAACATGAAAAATGCTCATCATCTTTAATCATCAGAGAAATGCAAATCAAAAACACTTTGAGATATCACCTGACTCCAGTAAGACTAGCCCACATCACAAAATCCCCAAACTGCAAATATTGATGTGGATGTGGACAGATTGGAACACTTCTACAGTGATGGTGGGAATGCAAACTAATACAGGCTTTATAGGAAAGAAGTATGGAGAATTCTCAAGGAACTAAAAGTTGACCTACTATTTTATCCTGCAATTCCATTACTAGGTATCTATCCAGATGAACAAAAATCATCTTACAAGAAACACATTTGTTCCAGAATGTTTACTGCAGCCCAATTCATAATTGCCAAGTTGTGGAAGCAGCTCAAATGCCAATCAAACCTTGAATAGATTAACAAACGTGGTATATGTATGCCGTGAAATACTATGCAGCCATACAAAGATGGAGACTCCATTTTTTATGTTTACTGGGATGGACCTGGAACATATTCTTCTTAGTGAAGTATCTCAAGATTGGGAAAAAAGTATTGAATGTAATCAGTACTATTATGAAACCAACATATAATCACTTACACATTCATACAAATTATAAAACACAAATGTAGTCCAGAAAGAAGGAGGGGAAAGGAGGAAGAGGGACAAGTGGAGGGATAATCTGTGGTGGGACCTCACCTAAAGTGCACAATGCAAGGGTTCATTTCAAAACAACTAAGAGTATATTATAAATGTTTTACCACAAAAAAATAAGTAAATAAGGCAATGGTTATGTTAATCAGTTTTATTTAAGCATTCTACATTATATATAAAGTCATCATATTGTACCCCCTCAACATCTACAGGTATGATTCAATAAAAATTAAGTTAAAAAACATAAAATATGAAAAATTCATATAAAAATTAAAAATTCAGATCAAAAACTCTTTTAGAAAAACCTTTTTTGGGTTGGGAGGGGTAAGATGGCCAACAGGTACCAGCCTCCAGCAGAAGCTCCCGACCAGAGGGAAGGATAAAATCTAGAAAACACCCAATAAAGTTGAAGAATAGGAGCCCAGCCAAGAGAGAAGAGTGATATCTGCAGGACACCACTGCTGAGGCAAGCTGCAACTCCTAGAAAGGAATCTACAGGTACATAATACATCACAAGGACAAGTCTCCATCCCTTCCCCCAAGAAAGTTGTGCTTTTCCTTTGTTTACTCTTCAGCTCCCGTAAGTCTCCTACAGGCTAGCAATAATCTGAGGACCAATTATCTCACCCTACAGGTGAGAACTACAGGCAGTGGGGTCTACTCCCATGGAGGGTCCCTACTGAGATTCCGAACACCCTGTCCCAGGCAGAAAAAGAGAACTAACACTCTCATGGTCATTTTGAATTTTTAGTCCACCCTTCCCTCCTTGCCTGCAGAGACAGTGAGAGGCGACCCAAGAGCAGTGTCCCCCCACCCTTGCGGGACCAAGCTGCCTGTCTTGGCCCTGTAGCCTGGAAACTGCTTGAGCTGCAGAAACACACAGCCAGCCAGTGCTGCCCTTTGCACACCTGCCTGCTGGTTGGTCCCTTGCCCCATGGGTGCTGCATAGTGCTGTGTGCCCAGGAATGAGCAAGCCAGCTAGCACCTCCCCTCATGTGCCTGCCTGCCAGTTGGTCCCCTGCCCCATGGGGGCTGCCCTGCTGTGCACCCAGGACTGAGCCAGCCAGCCTGGGGTTGCCCAAGTGGGGCCAAACTGGACTGATCTTGGCACGTTCCCCATGCCATCGCTGCTGTTTCCTGACCCCCTGTCCCCCTGGAAGGCCAAACCAGGACTGATCCAGCTGCTGCTATTTCCCTACCCCTGGTTGCCCTTGTGTGACAGAACCAGGACTAATCCAGCCGCTGCTGTTTCCCTGGCCCCTAGTCATCCCGGCTGAACTAGGACTGATGCTGCCGCACATGTAACCCATGCAGCTGCTGCCATTGTCCTGACCCCTAGCAGGCTGAACTAGGACTGATTTGGCCACGAGAGTACCCCCTCCACTGCTGTCATTCCCCTGCCCCTCCCCCCTTGCCTGCAGCAGGGCTGAATTAGAACTGATGCAGCTGCTGCCATTCCCCAGCCCCCCATTGCCGCTGTGGGGCTAAACTAGGACTGATCTGGCTGCGAGCATGCCCCGCACTACCACTGCCATTCTTCTGATCCTTGGTCACCTTGTTGGGGCCGAACTAGGACTGATCAAGCTGATGCCATTCTCCTGTCCCCCAGTGGCCCCAATGGCCCTAACAAGGTCTGATCCAGCTGCGTATGTTTCTCTGCTGCCATTCACCTGCCCCCCAAACACCCCCCACCCCACCTCCCAAGAACTGGGATAGGTGACAGACAAGCCCTGTCTCTCTGGGCAACCAGAAGAAGCCAGCAACTTCTCCAGGGGCAGCCACTGACTGAAAAGTTCTGACAAGATCTCCAAACGGTTTAAATTCAGCATGGTGCAGAATCAGAGGAAATAGTCTGGCAACTTGAATAACCAGAGTAGATCAACTCCCCCAAGGAAAAATGGGGCATATGCAATGGAAGACCCCATCCATAAACAGATGGCTGAGATGTCAGAAATTAAGTACAGAATTTGGATAGTAAATAAGATTAACAGAATGGAAGAAAGTAGGGAGTTAGAATCTCAAGAAATCATTCAAAAGATATCTCAAGAAATTATTCAAAAGATGTCTCAAGAATTCAATGATTTCAAAGATAAAATGACCAAAGATTTTGAAACATTGAGGCAAGAGTTTGCAGCCCTCAAAGATCTGAAAAATACTGTAGAATCCCCCAGTAAAAGAATGGAACAAATAGAAGAAAGGATCTCTGACATAGAAGATAAAGCTTTTGAACACACTCAAGTGCATAAGAAAGAAGAGAAATGGCGAGCAAAATCAGATCATGCTCTCAGAGACCTCTGGGATAATTCAAAGAAAACTAATATTCTCCTTACAGAAATCAGTAAAGGTGATGAAGTTGCTTCACAAAACACAGAGGCTCTTCTTCATGAAATTATGAAAGAGAACTTTCCAGACAGGCCAAGAGATTCTGAAATTCAGATAGCAGATAGTTTCAGAACCCCAGCATGACTCAACCCGAACAAGACATCCCTCAGGCACATCATAATTACCTTCACTAAAGTTAATATGAAAGAGAAAATTCTGAAAGCAGTTAGATGTAAGAAACCCATAACCTAAAAGGGGAAGAGTATTAGAATGAATGCAGATCTCTCTGCTGAAAACTTTCAGGCTAGAAGAGGATGGTCATCGACTTTTAATCTCCTAAAACAAAATAACTTTCAACCCAGGATCCTGTATCCAGCTAAACTGAGTTTTATCTATGATGGAGAAATTAAATACTTTAATGACATTCACATGTTGAAGAAATTTGCCATAACTAAATCAGCTCTCCAGGAAATTCTCAAACCTATCATCCATAATGACCAGTGCAATCCTCCACCACAAAAGTAAAACTCACTCAGAAACTTTTGATCAAACTCCAACTTCCACAGTAGTGAAAGGATTAAAAATGTCTACTGGACTTTCGAGCAATATGATGCCCAAAATTTTACCAGGCTTATCAATATTCTCAATCAGTCTGGTTCAAATTGTCCTCTAAAGAGGCATAGATTGGCCGATTCGATACAGAAACTCAGAACGGACATCTGTGGTATTCAAGAATCGCATCTTACTTTAAAAGATAAATATAGACTCAGGATGAAGGGATGGTCATCTATATTCCAGGAAAATGGAAAGCAGAAAAAAAGCAGGTGTTGCAATTTTATTCACAGATACAATTGGGTTTAAACCAACAAAAGTAAGCAAGGATAAGGATGGCCATTTTATATCTGTTAAGAGTAATATTCAATGTGACGAGATGTCGATTATCAGTATCTATGCACCCAACTAGAATGCACCTCAATTTATAAGAGATATTCTGACAGGCATGAGAAACTTGATCTCTCCCAGCTCCATTATAGTTGGAGATTTTAACACTCCTTTGGCAGTGTTGGATCGATCCTCCAATAAGAAGCTTAGCAAAGAAATTTTAGATTTAAATTTAACTCTTCAACTTTTGGACCTCACAGACATCTACAGTACATTTCATCCTAACAAAACTGAATATACATTTTTCTCATCAGTCCATGGAACATGCTCCAAAATTGATGATGTCTTGGGTCATAAGCCTAACCTCAGTAAATTTAAAAGAATAGAAATTATTCCATGCATCTTCTCAGACCATCATGAAATAAGAGTTGAACGGAGTAACAACATGAATTTGCAGTCTCGTACAAAAACATGGCAGCTAAATAAGCTTATGCTGAATGATAGATGGGTCAGAGACGAGATCAAGGAGGAAATTACAAAATTTTTAGAACAAAACAATAATGAAGACATGAGTTATCAGAACCCCTGGGATACTGCAAAGGCAGTCCAAAGAGGGAAATTTATAGCATTGCAAGCCTTCCTCAAGAGAATGGAAAGAGAGGAAGTTAACAACTTAATGGGACATCTCGAGCAATTGGAAAAGGAGGAACATTCCAATCCCAAAATAACAGAAGAAAAGAAATAACCAAAATTAGAGCATAATTAAATGAAATTAAAAACAAAAGTATTATACAACAGATCAATAAATCAAAAAGTTGGTTTTTTGAAAAGGTTAATAATATAGATAAACCTTTGGCCAACATAACCAAGAAAAAAAGAGTAAAATCTCTAATATTATAAATCAGAAATTGTAAAGATGAAATAACAACAAACCCCTTGAAAATTCAAAAAATCCTTAATGAATTTTGCAAGAAACTTTATTCTTAGAAATATGAAAATCTGAAGGAAATCAACTAATACCTGTAGCACTCCACCTCTCAAAACTTAGCCAGAAGGAAGTGGAAATGTTGAATAGGCCTACATCAAGTTATGAAATATCATCAACTATAAAAAATCTCCCCTAAAAAGAGAAGCCCAGGACCAGATGGCTTCACATTAGAATTCTAGCAAACTTTTAAAGAGGAACTAGTACCTATATTACTCAATCTTTTCCAAAATATAGAAAAAGACAGAATACTACCCAACACATTCTATGAAGCAAACATCACCTTGATCCCCAAACCAGGAAAAGACTGAACAAGAAAAGAAAATTATGACCAATATCAATAATGAATATTGATGTGAAAATATTCAATAAGATCCTAACCAACAGAATCAAACAATATATCAAACAAATCCTATACCACAACCAAGTGGGTTTTATCCAAGGATCTAAGGATGGTTCAACATATGTAAATCTATAAATATAATTCATCACATAAACAAATTAAAAAACAAAGACCATATGATTATCTTAATTGATGCAGAAAAAGCTTTTGATAATATCCAGCCTCATTTCATGATCAGAACATTTAAGAAAATTGGTATAGTAGGGACATTTCTCCAATTGATAGAGGCCATCTACAGCAAACCTACTGCCAATATTGTATTGAATAGAGTTAAACTGAAATCATTTCCACTCTGATCAGTAATGAGGCAAGGTTGCCCATTGTCTCCACTGCTCTTTAACATTGTAATGGAAGTTTTAGCCATCTCAGTTAAGGAAGAAAAGGTAATTAAGTGCATTCTTATGGGGTCAGAAGAGATTAAACTTTCACTTTTCACAGAAGATATGATTTTATATCTGGAAAACACCAGGGAGTCAACTACAAAACTCCCAGAAGTGATCAAGGAATATAGCAGCGTCTCAGGTTACAAAATCAGCAATCATAAATCTGTAGCCTTTATATATACCAACAGCAGCCAAGCTGAAAAAATAGTCAAGGACTCTATTCTGTTAACAGTAGTGCCAAAGAAGATGAAATATTTGAGAGTCAACCTAACAAAGTATGTGAAAGATCTCTATAAGGAGAACTATGAAACACTAAGAAAAGTAATAGCTCAAAATGTTAACAAATGGAAAAATATACCATGGTCATGGCTAGGAAGAATCAACATTGTTAAAATGACCATATTACCTAAAGCAATATATAATTTTAATGCAATCCCTATTAAAGCTCCACTCTCCATATTTTAAAGATCTTGAGAAAAATAATACTTCATTTTATATGGAATCAGAAAAAAAACCCTCGAATAGCCAAGACATTACTCAGGAATAAAAACAATGCAGGAGGAATTACACTACCAGACCTCAGATTACACTACCAGACCTATAGATTATACTATAAATTGATAGTGATTAAAACAGCAGGGTACTGGCACTAAAATAGAGAGGTAGATGTATGGAACAGAATAGAGAGCCAACAGATGAGTTCAGCTACTTACCATTACCTGATATTTGACAAGCCAATTAAAAACATTGTGTGGGGAAAAGATTCCCTATTTAACAAATGGTGCTGAGCAAACTGGCTGGCCACCTGTAGAAGACTGAAACTGGACCCACACTTTTCACCATTAACTAAGTTAGACTCTCACTGGATTAAAGATTTAAACTTAAGGCATGAAACCATAAAAATACTAGAAGAAAGGGTAGGAAAAACAGTTGAAAAAATTGGCCTGGGCGAAATTTTTATGAGAAGGACCCCCCCCCCCGGGCAATCAAAGCAACATCAAAAATACACTATTGGGAACTGATCAAACTAAAGAGCTTCTGCACAGCCAAGAACACAGGAAGTAAAGCAAGCAGACAGTCTTTAGAATGGGAGAAGAAATTTGCAGTTTATGTCTCTGACAAAGGGTTAATAACCAGAATCCATAGAGAACTGAAACATATTAGCAAGAATAGAATGAGTGATCCCATCTCAGGGTGGGCAAGGGACTTGAAGAGAAATTTCTCTAAAGAAGAGAGGCATATGGCCTACAGATGTATGAAAAAATGCTCACCATCCTTAATCATCAGAGAAATGCAAATCAAAACTACTTTGACATATCACCTAACTCCAGTAAGATTAGCCTATATCACAAAATCCCAAAACCAGAGATGCTGGCATGGATGTGGAGAAAAGGGAACACTTCTACACTGCTGGTGGGAATGCAAAGTACTATGTTCCTTTTGGAAAGACGTCTGGAGAACACTTAGAGAACTAAAAATAGGCTTGCCATTTGATCCTGCAATTCCTTTATTAGGTAAACATCCCAAAGACCAAAAACCACATTACAACAAAAATATTTGTATCAGAGTGTTTATTGTAGCCCAATACATAATTGCTAGGTCATGGAAGATGCCCAAGTGCCCATCAACCCACGAATGGATCAATAAACTGTGGTATATGTACACCATGGAATATTGTGCAGCTCTAAAGAAAGATAGAGACTTTACCTCCTTCTTGTTTACATGGATGGAGCTGGTAAATGTTCTTCTTAGCAAAGTATCACAGGAATGGAAGAAAAATTATCCAATCTACACAGCCCTATTATGAAACAAATTTACAGCTTTCATATGAAAGCTATAACCTAATTATAGCCTAAGAATATGGGGAGGGGGGATAGGTAGAGGGAGGGTGATTGGAGAGATCACTTCTATGGTTTATCTTAGAAGGGTACATGTGAATGTTTCTAAGAGTAGAATATAAATGTCTTAACACAATAAGTATGAAAATGACATAAAGGCTATGTTAACCAGTTTGATGAAAACATTTCAAATTTTATATGAAAACACCACACTACCCCATGATTGTATTAATGTACAAAGCTATCATTTATTAAAAATAAATAAATAAATAGAAAAAAAGAAAAACTTTTTTTTTTTAATTTGGTAGAGACAGAGTCTCACATTATCACCCTCAGTAGAGTACCTTGGTGTCACACAGCTCACGTCCAACCTCCTTGGTGTCAGCAACCTCCAACTCCTGGCCATAGGTGATTCTTTTGCCTCAGCCTCCTGAGTAGCTGGGACTACAGGCATCTGCCACAATGCCCGGCTATTTTTTCGTTGCAGTTCAGCTGGGGCTGAGTTTGAACCTGTCACCCTCAGTACATGGGGCTGGCAACCTCCTCACTGAGCCACAGGCACCGCCCTAGAAACACTTGTTAATTAGTCAAAGATACTAGGTACAATGTAAGAAGGGTAAATGGTGAGACCATTCCTTTTGTTCATATTGCAAGAGTACATGTCAAATCTATTAAGTATGGAGTATAAATGTCTTAACACAGTAATTAAGTAAATGAGGTGAAGACTATATAAACTAGTTTGATGCAAGCATTCCTATTTGTATATAAAATAAGCACATTGTACCCCATAAAGTCATCAATGTATATATGATCTAGGTATTTATGATGTAATAAAACAAAGATACTAGGTATCATCTAATTCAGAGAAAAATGTTAAATTACATGTTAACACATTGTCAACTGTAAAGTTTCAGTGGTATGCATTGCAATTGCAAAACCTGAGGATCTATGAGTGAAAGACACAAATATTTTAGTCTGACATGTATTAATTCAGATATTTAAATTGAAATAAAAAATACCTTAATTTGGGATGGCTCACAATTTTTAATGTGTGACTGATTGTTAAATAATATTCTGTTTTCAGAGGATTAAAATATCTACTTTATTCAAAACTAATCTGTTTTCCTTTAAGAAAAAGTCATCATGGACAATTTGGAAAAAGTCTGGAAAAATGAATGAGAAGATGTCTGTAGAATCTTCTGTTTGACAGGATGTAAGTTTTTAATTAATAAAATTATAAACAGTAGAATATTAGGAAGTTACTAGAAGAAAAAAAGAAAATTTCTGATATTTTATTTATTGTAAATGTATTTTTATATGCATTTACACACAAATACAAGCAATAAATTTTTAAAAACTAATAAAACTCTAAACAAACCTATTTTTTAAACATTACTATGAAAGGTTATGAAAAACTTTAAAGTCAATAAAATGTTCACATATATACTATTTCTTCCACAGTAAAAATTCATTTTATAGCATAGTTGACATAACTCATATACCACATATGACAGTAACTTTGGGGGGGCTTATTTAAGAAAACCTTTTTTTTTTTTTTGCTGTTTAATTTTCTCTAGCTTAATTTTCTTTGAATTGCTCAGAAAATTATGAAAAAATTATAATCAGCAGTGACAAATATATATTCTTTATTCTCATCATTTTTGTCTCACAATATTTATACTTAATCTTAGACTTTAAATTTTCTATAATTATTTCACCACTTTCCCCATTAAAATGGCCTAGTCACCCTTTAGTAGAAAGCCTATTACCTAATTCCACATAATTATTTAAAAAGCGTTGGTCATCATATTAAATTATTTAGTGCTAAGTCAATAAATATCTCCCAGAATACGACTTTGAAAATGTGATTCTAATTAATGAATTCCATAAATACAGATTCTAATGCTATAAACCTTTTCCTTAATTGTTTTCCTGAATTGTTTATCCGAATTTGAGTTGGATTCTTAAGATGGATGATTCTTGGGAGTAAAAAGCAATCGTCTCCAGTATAAAAGCTTTATGGCAGGATCCATTGTTTTTTTAGAATAAAAATGCCTAATTCAATGGCATCATCATGTAATCCTTTATTCTTTTACACAAAGTAAGAGACCATACTAAAAAGCAACAATAAACTTGCTGGAATTTCAGTTGTACTGATTTAAGATAAACTACTTTCCTTTAGATGTATCATTATTTGTTTGAAAAAAAATGTGATGGTTTTAAAACTTGTCTACAAGTAGTTTGACATTTTTTCCCATGAAATTCCATTCTCTATATAAGATGGCCTTAGTAACTGGTTTTTAGTGAATATTATATAGGAGAACTGCTGTGTGACTTGTAAGGTTAGATTAGAAAATGTAACACAGCTTCCATCTGACTCTCTCTCCAATCTAATTCCCAGTAGCTTCCCATTCCTTAATCTTTTGCTTCAGAACAAGTTGGGAACAATTTCCTCTAAGACCTCCCACTGTTCCCATTGGATCCTCTCTAGGGCCTCCCAGGTGTGACCTCTTCCCTCACCAGGCCATATGAACCATAGACATTAGTGAAAGAAGTATCTTCTTACTCCATTAGGGCACAGAGTCTCAGTAGCCAACAGCCAGGGTCACCCCACTCTGTGATGGAGGATAGGTGGGGGTGCACCACCTTCAGTTTATTCCTTGGAGTCCTGAGGGAAACAAACCCTGATTCTAAAAAGGAACTAGAAAGGCCTGTAGAAACTAAGTGTATAATTTTTTGTTTGTTTGCTTATATCTTAGTCATTATCAATGTGCCATTTTCTTTTTTTCCCTTTTTCTTTATTTTATTAAGTTAAATACACATAGATCAATGTGCCATTTTCAATGAGTCATTGATACTGTAGTGAAAACTAGAGACCAAGAAGGAGGTTGGGCACATACACAAAGGCTTATTCATAATTTTACACCCCACTGTGGACTGAGGGTTAAGAACCTATGCTTAACTGAGATTAATGTTGATGCAAAAAAGAAAAAGAAAAAAACAGAAAACAAATGAAAAACAACAAGCATTTTCCCATTGTAGATTTTGAAGGAATATTCACACATGTTACAGTTCTATGGAAGATAATATCAAATGAGGGCAAAGTTTCAGAGAAGATAGTTAATAGTGTTTCATTCATAATTTAAAATTGTAAGCTATTTTTATTTACCTTTTTAGCGTGCCAAATCATACCAATTTTCATTCACTTGCAAAGCAAAATATTTTGACTGACTGTGCTATTTTATCTTTTAGATTAAGAACATTTTGATCTTCGTTTCTCTACATCTTTATTGTTAACACCCTTCCCCCTCCTTTCATCTCTCCATATCTTCTAATATACTTGTTCACAATTTTTAAGAAATAGTATATACCTTCCGGTAATCACACTGGTAAAAAATAAAATCAGTATAAAATATATGTGACAGTGGTCCAGCCTGCCAATTACAGAAATTTGTTCGTGCCCTAAAAAACAGAAAAATCTATCTTGAGTGAAATTCAGACATGCAAAATTTGATCCAGAAGCATAACATTTAGTAGTGATGACCAAAAAAACAAAAAAAGAAAGAAAAAAAATACATAAAAATGTCACATTTGCCCAATTATGATGAAAAATATTTCAATAAATAAAAATAAAATTCTGGAAAAAGAAATTGGGAAAATTATAAATTGCTATATCAAAAAGAAATTAAATTAAAGGCAGTCTTAAATATAGTCATGTGTTGCCGAATAGCAGATATATATTCTGAAAAATGAGTAATTGGGTGTTTTCGTTGTTGTGAAAGCATAATAGAGCTCACTTCCATGCCAGACAGCAGAGTCTACTACACAGCTAGACCACATGGTATGCCCTATTACTCCCAGTCTACAAACCTTCACAGTATGTTACTGCACTGAATACTGTTGTAGTACAATACTAAACATAAAAAGGTACATGAATAATATGGTATTAAAATTCTGTTTTGAGACAGAGTCTTAGTATATCACCCTGGATAGAGTGCTATGGCGTCACAGCTCACAGCAACCTCAAACTCTTGGGCTTAAGCGACTCTCTTGCCTCAGCCTCCCAAGTAGTTGGGACTACAAGAACCCACCCCAAAGCCTGGCTACTATTTTGTTGTTGTTGTTGCAGTTGTCATTGTTGCTTAGCTGGCCTGGGCTGCATTTGAACCCTCTAACCTCAGTGTATGTGGCTGGCACCATAACCACTGTGCTACGGGCATGAAGCCAGTATTACAGTTTTATAAAATGGTACATATATATAGGACAGCTCCATTATATTATGGAACCACTATCATGTATGAGGTTAATCATTACCTGAAATATTGTCATGTGGCTCATGACTGTATTTTCTTAATTACTGACATGGCCATAATGTTTTACATTTACAAACTGAAAGTCATAATACAGGGATTTAGATTTCCATGTGATTAGAATGATGGGTTCAATATATATTAATCATGAGAAATTTTCTTCAGTTGAAGGAAGAATTTCAGAAATTAAGAGCAAGTAAAGCATTAAAAATCCATTATATCTATTTTGGCATTCAACATTGGATACCATTATAATTGTGTTCTACTAACAAGGAAATACATTTTAAAAATGTGTAATCGTATTTGGAAATCACAATAACGTAACAATAATTTTCCTTAGGGAAGTTTAAGGTAATTTCATCTGGCAATTATTTCATACACACAGCAAAGAGTCCATTTAAATGGCACACGAACTTTATGGACACCTTGCATGTAGTGCGTGTGTGTGTGTGTGTGTAGACATACATCCAGAAGGTGCCAAAAATTGTGTACACAATTTAATAAAGGAAAAAAAGTGTTATTAAATTTGTAATAATCGAGTCACATTTGACTTCTGCAATTACAAGAGGTGCTCAACATGACTTCTATTCATCTTTTGTTATCATTTATAGAGAGTATATAGAAAGAGAGAGAGGACTTTCACTAATCAGCCCACCTTCACCGTCTTGAAACCTCTCAAATTTTCTTTGGGAATGCCACTTCTCTGTATTAGCATGTCTGATCGCCTACTTACTTGAGGTTTACCTGTTTCTTCTAGTAGGTCTCCCTGGTGTCTCTCAGTGGTACTGCATCCTTTGTGTTCTTGTAGCAAGGTAAGGAACTGAGGCTTTGCCGCCTGTCTACCTTGGGTACTGCAGACACGCTGGTGGTAGATTAAGCCATTTGTTCTCCTTTCTTCTCCTTGCCCCCACCTGGTACTTATTCAAAGAAGACTGTGGATTCATGAAACCATCCCTTCGTCACTTTCTTTGGAAATTCCCAGAAAATTTGCTTTTCTCTCCCTCCACAGAAGAAGCCAAGATTTGGAAGTTATCTCATTATCATGCTGTGCTGTTATGAAGGAGGGGCTTTATCAAGCAAATGCCACATTTTTTTCTACCTGATTTGATCGTATTTTTCTTGGTTACACTTTTCCCCGGGAGCAGGAAACTCTTAATTTCTTTAAAGATTTCTCAAAGATAAATTTAACATAAAATGTTGTTAAGTCATTATCTCTGTGGGGTAAGGAGAGATTGGCTACATCTTCCTTGATAATCTTGCTGAAATCACTCAATATCTGCATTTTTAGGACTGCTATATTTAGTGTAGTTATTGCTATTTTTGAGTCCACATCTAATTTTTTAATCTTTAAAAACACACCAAAATTGTAGTCTTCATTTTTTTAACCTTCTTTTTTTTTTCACTTATTTTGAGCTGTCTAGTGTCCATTAATAATCCCTTTTCCTTTTAGTTCTATTTTCTTTCTTTTTTTTTTTTTTTTTTGTATGAAAGGTCTTTATTGGTGGGGGGGAGGGAGGCTGCGGAGCAGCACTGAGGAGGAGAGAAAAGAGGGGCGAGAGATAAGGAGAGAATGGGGAAGAGAAGAGAGAGAGAGTAGAGAAGAGCAAGGGGGAAGAGAGGGAAAGAGAGAGAGCAGAGAAGGAATGCAGAGAGAGGTAGGAAAGAGCTCTATTTTCCTTTTTGTTCATTTCATTGATTATAGTTTTATCATATGGGTCTTTACCTTGTCACAGATAATAATCAGATAAAATAATACAACTTCACATAATGTAGAACTTTAAAACAATATAATTCTATTTGTTTTTTCAGTCTTTTTTTCCTATTGTCATATATTAGTTTTCTTTTTATGATATAAACTCATCCATGCATCAATTTTTTTCATTTAAACAGTTAATTATCCTAAATTTAAAATGAGTAAGATTATGTACTTTTTAATACATTCAATATTTCTTCTTATACTTTTCACAGAGCTGCACAGAAGTAGGTTTTCATATGATATTCTTTTACTTCTTCCTGAATAGAATCTTAAAAAAAAAAAAAAATTTAGTGTAGTTCTGTGGTTAATCTCTGTTGTTAGCACTTTTTTTCTCATTTCCTTTTTGTTTCCTCAATCTAAAGTCATCAATATTTATTTTTTCTAAATATTGTCCAGTGAAATGTCTCAGACTATCATTATTATTCATTGAAAATAGTTGATACTTTTTTTTTCTGGATGCTTTCATGATTTACTTTTCAGCACTTTTTATCTTGATTTGTTTTGCCTTGATGGATGTAGTATGAATATGTATATCTGTAGCCTGTCTGTATATATTCTTTTTGGCAATTTTAATGCTTCCTGGTATGCAATATTCACCAAACTTGAAAAAAATAGATATTATTATTTTAAAAAATATTTCTCTACTCTCTTTCTGGGATTCTGTTTTTGTGTATGACTGATTTCTTTATATTGTTCCATAGTTGCTACATATATTATATATATATATTTTTTTTGAGACAGAGTCTCATTTTATCACCCTCAGTAGAGTGCTATGATGTTACAGCTTACAGCACCCTCCAGCTCTTAGGCTTAGGGGATTTTCTTGCCTCAGCCTCCCGAGTAGCTGGGAATACAGGTGCCCACCACCAAACCCAGCTATGTTTTTGATGCAGTTTGGCAGGGCCAGGTTTGAATACACCACCCTTGGTATATGGGGCCAGCGTCCTACTCACTCAGCCACAGGCACTGCCCTTCTTTGTATATTTTTATCAGTCATTTTTTTCTTTGTGTTTTTTTCTTTATATAGTCTTATTACCTTATCAAGTTTATTGATTTTTATTTCTGTATGGTGTTATATAATCTTATTTACAGCCAGTGAAGTACATGATGAATAGCGTTTTTCTTTGCTGTAAAATTTCCTCTTGACATATTGATTCTTTCTAACTCTCCATTATGATCACAAAAGGCTCAGGAATAATTTATTTCTAGCCTGTTATTTAGTGTTAATAGGTCTGGCTAAGGCATAGGTTTTTCTTAGAAACAAAAGCATACAAAGTGAATGCATAAATGTATTTGGATTTTGATTGGGATTATTATTTGTTTGTTTTAGGGAGGTTCTCACTCTGTCACTCAGGCTGGAGTACAGTGGCAAGATCACAGCTCACTGCAGCCTCAAAACTGACATCAAACCATCTTCCTGCATCAGCCTTCCAAAGTGCAGGGATTACAGAATTTTGGTTACTACATAGTTGTGATTTTTGTTTGCATGATACTTTAAATCAATACTAAAGAAATAAACATGCCCACATGTTATCTAACATGCATGTTTAGATGTAGAATTTTATTTATTTTCCTTTTATTAAGTCATATACACATAGATCATGAATACATTTATGCTTTTGTGTGGTTCAATGTGTTGATTTTTTGTACAAATTGGAGTGCTTACATCCAACTAATTAACATAGCTTTCACCTCATTTACTTAATCACTGTGTTAAGACATTTATGTCTATACTTGATAGATTTGACTTGTACCCTTGCAATATGCTCCCTAAGTTGTGGTCCCACCATTTACCCTCCCTGTATCAAATCACCCCATTCCCCTCCCAGTCCCCTCCCCTTTCCAAATTTGGTATATGTACACCACAGTATATTATGCAGCTTTTAAAAAGATGGAGACTTTACCTCTTTTATGTTTACATGGATGGAGCTGGAAAATATTCTTAGTAAAGTATCTCAAGAATGGAAAAAAATATTCAATATACTTCATACCATTATGAAATCAATTTATAATCACTCACACTTTCATATGAAAGATAAATCACAACTGTAGCCCAGGATGTAGATTTAGAATTTTATCTGGACTCCTTCATTTTCTAAAAAATTGTTTCTGATTTGTTTTTGCTGTATCTGTGTGTTTTCACCTGAGACTTAAAGTAGAAAACTAGAAGTGGCTAAGATTGGCAATTGGGTGCCACTACACATATCATGAGTTTTTCTGTTCTCCTTGGCTACAGTAATTCAGCCTTGTACCAGAAAACCATGTAGTCAAATATTAGTATTGCCAAGATCTTCATCAGCAAAAGGTCTGGAGGAGATTGTGTCTTATAACCATTATGCTACATCTGAATGCATCTCAAAACATTAAACTTGCAGAAAATAAAGCTGAGGTGCCAGTAGTGGCACAGGCTCCTGTGTGGCTCTGCAGCTGCAGAGTTCTGTGGGTGGGCACCCTGGGACCCCTGTCCCCTCCGCAGTCATCCTCTGCTGACCCCAGCGCCAGAACCACCACCAGCCCTCCCCCAGCACGTGGCTCTGTCCCGTGCTCCTGCCAAGGTGGAACTGGTACCTGCAGCCTCGAACTGCCGCGTTCCACCCACAACGGTCATCACCATTACCGAGGCAAGGCCGGCCCTGTGATGCTGTCTCTCCTCCTGATCCTCTCTGGCCTGGGCCGGCTGACACCTGTGGGCCAGCGTAAGTGAAGACCTTGCTGCAAGGAGGGCCACCTGCCTTTCCCTTTCATAGTCCCCCATGACGAGGAACAAACACATCGCCATCATTGTTTCTGAAGTTCAGGCCCATCTGGGGAGGGATCCATCGGAGCAGGCCCAGTTTCAGAGCACCAGAAGAGCCGAGTTGGGATAGCTATTTCTTACTAGACCTTACACAACAGGGCTCTTTGATCTCTGCTGGGCCATGAGGGGAAGAGGGATACTGGATGGGGTTGGAGACCTGGAGCCCACATGTGTTCTCATACTAAGAGCTGAGGCCAAATGGCCCTGAAATGTCTCTGGACAGCAATTGGGTGATGCTCCCAGTTCTATAGGAGACTCCTCCTGGGATTGCTCAGAGTATAGTATGTGTGTGTGTGTTGTAAAGAGTGATGCAAACAGGTCAAGAATGAGGAAATGCTCACATATGCTTTTCCTTACTACAGGTTTTGAAGCGCCACTTCTGCAAATTACAATGCCACAGAAGATTGAGACAAACACCAACCGTGATGATGTTTCAGAAACACATGTAATTAATCACTTTACAAAATTCTAGATATTTTATTTTTACTGGACTTCATGGCCCTAATCAATTTATTCATATCCCTTTGTAAAACTTCATTTACATTCTAATTACTGTGCTAAACAGCTGTTTAGCCTGAATGAGAGCAAACTGTTTGATTTCTTTCATTGCCCAAGTAATTTGTAAATACCATAAATTATTTTAAAATAGAAACTCAGATGATACATCTTAAATTCCCATAACAAAATATCACAAACAGTTTACTGGACTCTTTTAGAAAATATGTACATTGAAATATATATTTTCATGTAATACTAATATTTATCTAGTAATACAATTTTAAATGGCCTATATAAAATATGCCATTTATACATGTATATATAAGTCCATTGTGACAATGAAAGTAATACCATTTTAATCTGATTAAAATAGTAGAGTATGTATGTTTTAAAATTAAATTTAGATTAGTACAAGAGAGTTGTACAGTGAATGTCCACACCAAATATAGAAAATCTGAACTAAATGAGTATTTAGATATGTACACAAGTGTGTGTGTGTGTGTGTGTGTATATATATATATATATAATTCTTGGTTATTCAATGAAGGCACAAGAAACCAGGTTATACTGATTGTATTAGTTAAGTAAAGTCCTTTTGCTCTCAAAAAGTGTATCACACACCGAATCCCCACCCCCCTCCCTCCTTCCTTCTCTCTGCCCTTCTCTTACAGCCCCTTCCCTCTCTTTGCTCTTTCTTTCCCCTTCCCTCTCCCACTTTCTCTCTCTCTTTCTGCTCTCCCCTTAACCCATCCCCCATACCCCACCATGAAGTAGGTCATTAATTTTCCTCATACCAAAATAGAGTACATAGGATAGACTCAAATTAACCACATGAAAAAAACCAACAATCCCATATATCAATGGGCAAGAGACATGAATAGAACCTTCTCTAAAGAAGATAGATGAATGACTACCAAACATATGCAAAAATGCTCATCATCCCTAATCATTAGAGAAATATAAATGAAAACCATTCCGAGATATCATCTAACCCCAGCAACAGTGGCCCACATCACAAAATCTCAAAACTACAGATGCTGGTGTGGATGTGGAGAGAAGGGACACTTTTACCGTGCTGTTGGGACTGCAAACTAACATAACCTTTTTAGAAGGAAGTATGGAGAACCTGCAAAGAACTTAAGCTAGACCTCCCATTTGATCCTGCAATCCCATTACTGGACATCTACACAGAAGGAAAAAATTCCTACAGTAAAGACACTTGGCGCTAGGCTGACATATATTTTTAATAATCATATGTAAGTGTTATTTTCTTTTTCGTCTATTTACAAAGTTAGATGTACTTTTAAAATAATAAGTATGGCTCATTTTCATAGCTGCATGATATGTCATATGGATGTAATATATTTTACCAAATTTTTGGCATGTAGACATTTTCATGAACATTCTTTGATCATCGTTTTCATAGTATCAATAGGCACATCTTTAAATATTTTGGTAAATACTACAAAAAGTCCACTGGAAAAGTTTCATTATACATATCTGACCCCAATTAACAAACAATAATGATGCATACCTTCTCTATCCCTCACCAGACTTTGTTCAATTTTTTTTATTCTCTGCTAATGTGAGAATCATAGTGAATATTCCATTGTGGTTTAACTGGTATATTTGTATTTAGTTTTAAAATGATATGGCTTTATATATTCTATACTGTTTGAATTAGTTTTTCTTGTTCATTTATTATTGATTTTGATTTCTTTTTGTAAGTTTTAGCAGTTTTGGTTAGGATGTTTTTTGTTTTGTAGAAGAAATAAGTGCTAATTTAATTTCAGTAGAAAGATCTAAGATTAATAATGAAATGTCAACTGAAAAACTCCCAGATACTAAGACAAGTTTTATAGTCTGAGTTGTCTAACTCACTGGCATCAAAAAGGGTCTTGTGATTGTGTATTTATAAAAGATATTACACCAAAGAGCAAATATTTAGAGACTCTAAACTAAAAATAAAATACTAATGGAATAACATTTATTATCTGGTAACAATTCAGTTAGTGTAAAATTTAAATAAAGATTAGAAAATTCATTTGGAAATTTGTAAATGCACTTCTAATATTTTATAGAATAAAATATTCAGGGGTTTGAAGGGTTGAAGAAGAACGTTGGACATTATTCAATAACTGATAAACTACAATTGATCATATACATAGAGAAATTTGAATCATGTAAATTATATAGGGTCATAACTTATAACTAAAATATTTAAATAATGGAAAACAACATAGAAAAATAATTAAAATCCTTAAAAAATTTTAGAGATGACACTAAAATTAAAATATAAAATTAGTGAAAGAGAAAACTAAATTAAGATAGCCTGCATTTATAACATTAAAAGGTGATTTATGAAAATAATATAAAACATATTTTTTGTGAAACAGACTAAGGAAAAAGAAAAGGAGTAGGAAAAACATGAAATAAAAAAAGACAAAAGAACGAATAGGATAATGAACAAATGTATGCCTATAAATTTTTATTTAAGGAAAATACTTAAATTTATAAAATTATATATTAAAATAGCTTACAGAAGATGAAATAAACAATATTAATAGAAAGTAAAAACGCTTGTTGAAATTTTACTCCTTGCCCCTATTGCAGAATATATTAATTTTAGAGAAATGTATTTAATTGTATCAAAATGAAAAAAATCTGAACTTTCTTTTGAATATCTGAACTCCTGCTACACTAACTAAGATCACATTCCTCAGAAACTTGTTTTGCCTTTCCTGATTTATCCAACTTTACTATTTTGTCATTTAAATTTCATATGAAAAAGATTATACGGTGGTACTTCTTTATGTGTCTGACTTCTTTAATTCAGCCTACTATTGTTGTGGTTTGTGTCATTTCAGGTATCAGGCATTTCAGACATTTAACAAATGTATAATATCATAAAAATTGATTTATTAACCTATTGTTAGACATTGTCTACATTTTTAGACATAACCAGTAAATCTGCTATAAAGAAACAAATATTTCCTTGATATGTACTTTCCTGTATGTATATCTAGTAGGAAAATGCTGTTTTACAGAGTAAGTGCACATTCACATATGTATATAGAAATCTGGTAAATTATTTTTAAAGCAGTTATACTTTTTCAAATTAGCAGTGCATGAGAGTTTTAGTTGTTTTACTTTGTTATAAGACTTACTAATACTTTCTAGTCGTTTCATATTTGTTTATTTTATTTCTTTCTCTCTGTCTTCCTGGATTATTTTGCAGACCATGATGCATAGTGATGATGAGTGACTAGTTGAATATTTACAGGACTATTGGTTATAAATTACAAAAATATCTCCCTAGCTTCTAGGGAATGTCTTCCAAGTTTCTTAATGGTGTCTTAGAATTAACAATAGTTTTTAATTTTGATGCTATCCAATAATAGCATCAAATATTTATTTTATATTTATTCTTTCTCTTCTATTTAATAATTATCTTCCAATTCAAGGACATGGACATATTCTAGTATACTTTCTACCTGAAATTTCATAATTTTAGGTTTAATATTAATTTTTTTAATTATTTTATTTCATTTTATTTATTTTGAGACAGAGTATCATTTTGTTACCTTTGGTAGAATTCTGTGGCAACACAGCTCACAGCAACCTAAAAATCTTGGGATTAAGTGATTCTCTTGATTTAGCCTCTTAAGTAGCTGAGACTACAGGCACTGACAACAACATCCAGCTTTTTTTTTTTTTTTTTTTTTGTTTTTTTTTTTTTTTTTGAGAAGAGGTCTCTCTGGTTCAGGCTGGTCTCTAACTCCTGAGCTCAGGAAAATCCACCTGCCTCAACCTCCCAGAATGCTAGAATTATAAACATGAGCCACCACATCCAGCCTAGTTTTAATATTTATGTTTGTGATGACCTCTAAATTTTATTATGGCATGAGGTATAGACAAAGGGTCATTTCATTCTCCTATAGGTATCTATTGAATTAAGTCCATTTATAGAAAATGCTATCCCTTTCCCATTAATTAAATTGTCACTGCTGTTGGAAAAAAGACATTTTATGGATTTATTTTTAGATTCTCAATTCTTTCTATGTGATGAAAGTATAGAACATTATGCTATGTGATGTAAGCAGACACAGAATAAAAAATAAACTCACCTATATGTGGTAATAAAAATAAAACATCAAAACTTGGAATGAACCAGTAGTTATCAGAGACAAAGTGAGGGGGGCAAGGGGGAAGGGGGAGGGATGGGAAGCTATAAGTAAAAGAATGCAAAGTTATTCAGGATAAATATGTCTGAGAGATACAATGTACAAGATAGCTACAGTTTATAATATTTTGTTTATAATATACTGTTAATTAGACAAGAGGGTAGATTTCAGGTACTCTTACCACCAAAACAAACAAAAATATGTATATATAAAAACATAGGTAACCGTATTAGAATGATAACTGAACTGAGAGTCTCAGGACAGGGTAGCTATAGAAACAGACTGTTCCCCTAACACATACCAGTAGTCCATGACTTGAGACAACACAGAACCTCTCATAGTAAATAAAGTTCAAACGCCTACCCACTGCCTTCTGCTTCAGATGTCTCTTACCTGTAAGTGCCAGCTACAGTCCTTGGAGGTTTAGAAGCACAACCCAATTTAATAAATACTCTCAGAGAACATGGTGCTGTATAATGAGCCTCCCTGAGAACTCTGCAATTCCAGTATTGCAGGAGGTAGCAAGCTTACATGTATACCCAGTACATCTCTACTACAGTCACTATCTGAGAAAGCACACATGTGTTATCTATCACCAAAGAGTTTATACAGAGCCTTATCCCCCTGACAGTGTTCAAAATTGAAGCTAAATATTCAAACAAGACAACATACACATACCATCAAAGGGAGAATTAGTCAATTTTTTAAAAAAAATTAAAAATGTTCAAAAACATAAATGAATTCACAAATGATAACTTACCTCTTACTCTATATGAGAAGGAAACAACACAAGAACTCTGACAGTATATTAAAAAAATAACAACCTGTTTTAACATTCCTGAATAATCACACTTGCCCCCCACCCTCTGGCTATGTATCTCAATCACAAGGAAACGTTTGAAATGACAGATAAAGAATATAAAATATGGATTTTCATTAAGCTCAATTAGATCTAAGAGAAAGTTGAAAACCAACACAAAGAAACCAAAATATAATTCAGAATATGAGTGAAAAAGTCATTGAAGAGATAGATATTAAAAGGAAAACAGTACTTCCAGAATTCCCATATTTAGAGCATGACAAAATATAGTGGAAATTGTTAACAATAGAATAGGTCAAGCAGAAAAAAAAAAATTCTGAGCTTGAAGGCAAGGCTTTAAATTAATCCAGGTATTTCTGAGAGAGAAGAAACAGCAAGTCGTTTGGAAAACCTAATTGGGGAAATAATTGAGGAATATGTCCCTTATCTTACTAGCAATTTAGAGATCCAAATATAAGAAGCTCAATAAAATCCTAGGATATTCACTGTGAAGAGGAATTCACCAAGGTACATATTCATCAGATTACTTAAAGTCAATGTGAAGGAAAAAAAAATTTTGAAATCAGTGAGATGAAAGCACCAAATAATTTATAGAGGAAACCCCTTAGATTTGATAAATGAATTCAGCAGTGACACCTCAAAAATCTTCAAAGAACTAAAATTAGACTTCCCATTTGATCCTGTAATATCAGCAAACCACCTATAAACCTCTAGCCAAAAAAGTCGTTTGAGAGAGAGCAGTGAAAAGACCTTGTGCAGGCATACTTGTAAGAAACTGAGGCAGAATCCCATGTGGCCAGGTTGTTTGTGGCCTAACATGACCAAGGCTTTGGCTGGAATAGCATTTACTGCATTAAGGAATTAAGGTTGACTTTATAAGGTCAGTGAAAAAGCCCTTTGGAAAACTGGCCAGATACCCATCAATAACTTTTCCTGATCTATGGTAAGTAATGAAGGTCACTTTCTGACAGGTCTGGGAATGGAAATGTGCTTGGGGACCTCAAGAGAAGAGGAATTTACCCAATGCATGCAGGTATCTAATGGCACAGATGAAACCTGGGCTCATGAAAGGCTTTTGAGAAGTCCAACCTGAAAATTCCTTATAAAAGCTTCCAGCAAACCCCCCCCTGACTTAAGGCCTACATAGGAGCAGAGGATTGCACACAAATTCCTGTATGCCCAAGAAGTTTCTGTATGCCTTGTTTAAAGATCTGAAGTAACAGTCTCCAAATGGCAAGGCCAGCTAGGGCAAGTATTCAATCTACCTTGTTCCTCCATAGCCTCAGGCATCATAAGATAAGAACAAAGAAGTAATGGCTAGCAACATGTTCTCCATTAAGTTATGCTGAATTAGGTTATGTCAAAAGGTCTATGTTGAGTGGATTATTGGAAGCTAACCGTGAGGTCGTCATGTGATGTTTAAATGGATCAATGAGGTCATGGCTGTATTGTGCACAGGTACAAATTCCCTATATAAACCAATCACAAATAAAGAAGTTCATCATTTTGCCTGAGCGAGAAGATGGTCACCTTTATTGAAAACACAATTTCAGTAAGTGTGCTTATTCTCCACAACATTGCTTTTCCATGAGACCCTTGTGCAACACTGTAATCCCATTACTGGTCATTTACCCCGAAGAAAAAAAACTCATTTTATCATAAGGACATTTGCACTAGACTGTTTATCACAGCTCAATTTGCAATTGCCAAAATGTGGAAATGATCTAGATGCCCACAAATCCAGGAATTGATTAACAAACTGTGGTGTATGTATGCCATGGAATATTATTCAGCCACTAAAAAGATGGAGACTTTACATCTTTTGTATTAACCTGGATGGAGGTGGAACATGTTATTCATAGTAAAGCATCACAAGGATGGAGAAGAATCCAATGTACTTAATTCTAATATGAAGAGAGTAGCTGACTGAATACGTGGTGGGGGGAGAGAAATGAGGGAGCAGGGAAAGGGGATGAGAGAGGGAGCTGGGATATCACAGTGTACCGCATACCTCTTAGAGGCAGTACACAATTATAAGAGGAACTTTAAGAAATGCAATCAGTGGAACCTAATTCTCTGTACCTTCAATGAATCTAAAAAAGAAAAACTAAACTAAACTAAAAAAGAAAAAAAAATATTTAAAAACAAAAACTACCTCTTCCCTTTTGCAGCCATCGCCGGAGAGGCAGAAGCCAAAATGAAGTTCAATCCCTTTGTGACTTTGGACCAAAGTAAGAACCGTAAAAGACATTTCAATGCACCTTCCCACATTCACAGGAAGATTATGTCTTCCCCTCTTTCCAAAGAGCTGAGACAGAAGTACAATGTTTGATCCATGCCCATCTGGAATGATGATGAAGTTCAGGCTGTCCGGGGGGCATTATAAAGGTCAGCAGATTGGCAAAGTAGTCCAGGTTTACAGGAAGAAATGTGTCATCTACATTGAGCAGGTGCAGTGGGAAAAGGCTAATGGCACATCTGTCCATGTGGGCATTCACCTCAGCAAGGTGCTTATTACTAGGCTTAAACTGGACAAAGACTGAAAAAAGATCCTTGAATGAAAAGCCAAATCTTGCCAAGTGGGAAAGGAAAAAGGCAAGTATAAGGAAGAAACAATTGAGAAGATGCAGGAATAAAATAATCTTGTATGCAACTTCCATTAAATACTGCTTCAATAAAAAAAAAAATTCAATACCTCAATACCATTCCTATACACCAAAATGAGAGTCAAACAGATGCTCAGTCCTTTACAATAGCTGCAAAGTAAAATAAAACAACTAAAAATAACAACTAAAAATATTTAACCAAGGAGGCAAAAGACCAATACAAGGAGATTTACCAGTTACTGATGAAAGAAATCACTGATGACATGAACAAACAGAAAAATATCCCAAGCTCATGGACTAGAAGACTCACTACTCTTTAAATGGCCATACTTCACAAAATAATGTACAGATTGAATATATTTCCGGTCAACATAACAATATCCTTTTTCACAGACTTAGGAAAAAAAATTCAAAAACTTATTTGGAAGCAACAGCCTCAATAGCTAAAGCAATCTAAGAATAATTAATTAATTAATTATATTAATAATAAAGGAGACATCACATTACCCGAGTTCAAATTATACTACAATGCTGTAGTAACCAAAACAACAGGACGCTAGAATAAAAGAACATACAGATCAATGAGAAAGAATAGAGAATCCAAATATAAATGAATGACACCATATACCTACAACTAAATGGTCTTTAACAAAGCAGATAAAAACTTAAACTGGAAAAAGGACATACTGTTCAATATACGGTGTTGGGGAAATTGCATAGTCACATGCAGAGAAATGAAACTGGATTCCTATCTCTTATCATATGAAAAAATTAACTCAAAGTGGAGACTTAATATATGATCTTAAACAAGAAAAATTCTGGAAGACAACCTAGAATAAACTCTTCTGGACATTGTCCCAAGCAAAAGATTTATGATTAAGACCTCAAAACCAAATAGAACGAAAACAAAAATGGAGAAGTGATAAGTAAACTAAAAAGTTCTTCACAGTAAAAGAAATAACCATCAAATAGTCAACCTTCAGAATGAGAGAAAATATTCACAAAATATGTATCCAACAAGGGACTAACACCTACAGGCTCTAAGGTTCAACAAGAAATAAATAACCTCTTTATAAAGTGGAAAAACGGCATAAAAAGACATTTTTCAAAAGGAAGATATAGAAATGGCCAAAAAGAAAAAAAAATGAATAAGTCCTTAATATCACAAATCACGAGAAAAATGCAAATTTAAACTATAATGAGATACCACTCTACCCCCATCAGACTGCCATTAGCCAAAAGTCAAAAAATAAACCCAAAAAACAAACAAACAAAAAAAACAATAGCCATTGGTGTGGATGTGGTGAAAAGAGAATGCTTATACACTGTTGATGGGAATGTAAGTTAGTCCAATCTCTATGAAAATATCTCAAAGATATAAAGGTAGAGCTACTCAAAGGAAAATAAGTCATTATATAAAAATGATACTGGCACTTGTATGTTTATCTCAGCATAATTCACAATAGCAAAGATTTGAAATCAACCTAAGTGCCCATAAACTGATAGATACATGGGGAAAAAATTGGTATAGACTTGTATACATGTATACTCAATTGATTAGTACTCAGCCATAAGAGAGAATGAAGTAATATCCCTTGCAGCAACCTGAATGGCTCTGGAGGTCATTACCCTAAGTGAAGTAATTCAGGAACTGAAAAATAAATACCACATATTCTCACTTATAAGTGACAGCTAAACTATGGCTATGCAAGGGCAGGCAGAATAGTATAATGAGAACAGGAGACTTAATGGGGAGGGAAGAGAGTGAATAGGGCAAGGGATGAAAAATTACCTAATGGGTAAAATGTACCCAGATTTCTCCACTATACAATATACACATGTGAAAGAATTCAACTTATAGTTCTCTAAACTTTGAAATAAGAAAAAAGTAAAATCGATAGTAACAGAAAATAGAATGGTAATTATCAGGGACTGAAGGGTGTGGGAGAAAATAAGAGATGTTGATTAAAGGGTAGAAGACTTCAGTTATAAGATTAGTAAATTTAGAAAATTTAGTATATTCCATGGTAACTATCATTAACAACACTTAACTGTACACTCAAGTGTACTTGAAATTTGTTAAGACAATAGATCTCAAATGTTCTCAACACAAACAATATAATAGTAAACCTGCAAGGTGATGGATATAATGTTTCATTGTTTTAATTATTTCATAGTTTGTATGTATATCACAACATCATGTTGTATGTATTATGTACACTTTAAATACAACTTTTATTTGTCAGTCATATCTCACTAAAGTTGGATTCAATAAAATTCCATATAAGGTTCTCCTAGAAATAAAAGGGCCTTTATTGTTTATAGTTGGATCAATTTATCATGAGATATCACCATACTAAATATGTTTGTCTGTAACAGGAAAATTTCATACTTCATTTAATTCTAATTAAATGTGGGCTGTCACAAAAAACTGTGGCTTTATGTGAGGTGATCCTGTTTAGCTGAGGCAGTTCTCAAAATGGGACAGGGAGATGAGGTAGCACTTCTAGCAGATAGGGGATAATTATTTTAGCTTTAAAAGTAAACTGTGATTTGATTTTCAATTTATTTGTGCTGTAAACTGCAAAGTAGAACAAAGGTAAAAAAAATTAAATTTATTCAACTGTTACTCAGCATTTTTAAATGTAATATTTATTTTAAATTCAAATTCATTATGATAGCTGTAAATATCAAGGACTAATGGTCTTAGTTTGAAAATAGGCTTAGATGTCTTGATTTTATTTAAATATAATTCTGACATATATTTAATTTTGATATATGCAGGATATGATTACATTTATATGAAAAGTATATAAATTTCAAAGAATTATGGAGTTTTACTTTTGATAAGATAGAATTTCTAACAATTACATTCTATAAATACATTTCTACAGGTTGCTTATCTCATCAACATTGAGGAGAAAACATATACATTCCTTCTTGAGAAACAGTAAGTGCCACCAATTATCCTCCTTCTACACATCTCCCCCCTCCCACCCGTACCTCACCAAACTGTGTATATTGATGGTGTACCTGTCAAATATATCAACAGTAGATTATAAATGTGTAAACACAGCAATTGAATAAGTGAATGATATGTTGACCAGTTTGATGTGAACATTCTAAATTGTATATAGAGTCAGCACATTATACCCTATAAATGCAGTAATGTACACAGTTATGATCTAATAAAAAAAAAAGGAGAAACAGTAAATGGACATGTTTTAAATTTAGTTATTTTTAGTACCTTACATTTTTAGAATCACTACCCTAAATTAAGCTTAAACAAGAACATGAAAATTATAATTCTTTTTGTATTCATCCCTGTGATTCTTGACTTTTATGTTGTTATTTTGAGATTTTTTTTTTTTTTTTTGAGACAGAGCCTCAAGCTGTCCCCCTGGGTAGAGTGCAGTGGCATTACAGCTCATAGCAACCTCCAACTCCTGGGCTCAAGCGAGTCTCCTGCCTCTGCCTCCCAAGTAGCTGGGACCACAGGCGCCCGCCACAACGCCTGGCTATTTTTTGGTTGCAGCCGTCATTGTTGTTTGGCGGGTCTGGGCTGGGGATTCAAACCCACCACCTTAGGTGTACATGGCTGGCACCTTAGCCAGTTGAGCTATAGGCCCCAAGCCGTTAGTTTGAGATTTTTAAAGAATGGTTGAATGAAATTCTAATTTAATGATATTGATATTAATTCTTGTCAGACAAATAAAAATTACTTTATGTAACTTTATACAACCACAAATGCAGCATTTAGGAGTATTATTTTCATTTGTCTTGGTTTAATTTTCTTTATTTACACATTCCATTTTATGTATTGATATGATTTTAATTATGTCACTTGATATTACACGTTAAAGGCAAATTAAAATGGAGACCAAGCCAGAAAAATTCCTGACCAAAAAAAAACAGGTTGACCTCAAAACTAGCAAGCATTAAGTGTTTGCTTAAATGGCAAATATAAGTGAAATGTAAGTTGAATCATTCCTAGTAAACACTTTTGTTAGAGAAAAAAAGAATCTTATTAAATCAGAATCACCCAACTGACATATAATATGTGACCAGGAACTTTCCAAAAAAGTAAATGAAAACAGGCAATTTCATATCTGTGACCAAGATATTAACCAGATAAATCATCCACCTAAGGCGTTGTCATCACAGCTCTAAACCTCTTTTAGTCTCTTATTTTTTTAATTTTTAACTTTTTTTCTTTCTTTTTTATTATTATTATTTTTTATTGTTTCAGATTCATTGAAGGTCAAAGGACCAGGTTACATTGATTATATTTGTTAGGTAAAGTCCCTCTTACAGTTGTGTCCTGCCTCCAAAAGGTGTCACACACCATGACACACCCCAACACTCCCTCGTTCCCTCACCCTGTCAGGAATGTGATTGCAGAATCAAATGGGAGGTCTAGTTTGAGTTCTTTGAGGGTACTCCATACTTCCTTCTAAAAAGATTGTATTAGTTTTCAGTCCCAACAGCAGTGTAAAAGTGTTCCCTTCTCTCCACATCCATGCTAGCATCTGCAATTTTGAGATTTTGTGATGTGGGTCATTCAATTTGGAGTTAGATGATATCTTTGGGTGGTTTTGATTTGCATTTCTCTAATAATTAGGGATGCTGAGAATTTTTACATGTTTGTTAGCTATTCATCTGTCTTCTTTAGAGGAGATTCTATTCATCTCTCTTGTCCAGTGATTTAAGGGATTGTTGGCTTTTTTCATGTTGTTTAATTTGAGTTCTCTGTAGATCCTAGTGATCAAGCTTTTGTCTAATTCAAAATATGAAAATATCCTTTCCCATTGAGTATGTTGTCTGTTTTCTTTGGTAATTGTATCCTGAGCCATACAGATGCTTTTCAGTTTAATTAAGTCCCATTTGTTTATTTTTGTTATTGTTGCAATTGCCATGGAAGTCTTCCTCATAAAGTCTTTCCCCAGGCTGATTTCTCCAATTGTTTTACCCATGCCTTCTTGAGGATTTTTGTCATTTCATGCCTTAAATTTAGGTCTTTTATCCATCTTGAATTAATTTTTGTGGGTGGAGAAAGGTACAGGTCCAGTTTTAGTCTTTTATAAGTGGATATTCAGTTCTCCCAGCACTTTCTATTGAATGGGCATTCTTTTCCCCAGTGTATGTTCTTGTTTTGGTTTATCAAAGCTTAGGTGGCCATGAGATGTTAGTTTCATCTCCTAGCTTTCTATTTGGTTCCAGATGTCTATGTCTCTATTTTTGTACCATGCTGTTTTGATCACTATGGCCTTGCAGTACATCCTAAAGTCTGGTAAGCTAATGCCCCTGGCTTTGCTTTATTACTAAGAACTGCTTTAGCTATACAAGATTTTATTTATGGTTCTCACAAAATGAAGAATTTATTCCAAGTCTTGAAAATATGATGTTTTTATTTTAATAGGGATGGCATTGAGTCTGTAGATTATTTTGGGAAGTATAGACATTTTAACAATATTGATTCTTCCTAGCCATGAACATGGTATGTTCTTCCATTTGTTAATATCTTCTGCTATTTCTATTCTTCTTTTTTTTTTTATTATTGAATGGTAACTATGTACATTAATGCACTTCTGGGGTACAGTGTGGGGTTTTCACACACAATCCGAAACACTTCCATCAAACTGGTTAACATAGCCTTCATGTTATTAGCCTTACATCAAACACTTCCATCAAACTGGTTAACATAGCCTTCTTAGTTATTATTTTAAAACATTCACATTCTGCTCTGGTTTCATAATTTTCTTTATAGAGGTCCTTCATCTCTTTTGTTAGGTATATGCCTTGGTATTTCATTTTCTTTCTTTCTTTTTTTTTTTTTTTTTTTTTTGGAGACAGAGCCTCAAGCTATCCCCCTGGGTTGAGTGCCATGGTTTCATAGCTCAGAGCAACCTCCAACTCCTGGGCTCAAGTGAGTCTCCTGCCTCTGCCTCCCAAGTAGCTGGGACCACAGGCGCCTGCCACGCCTGGCCATTTTTTGGTTGCAGCCATCATTGTCGTTTGGTGGGCCCGGGCTGGGGATTCAAACCTGCCACCGTAGGTGTATGTGGCTGGCACCTTAGCCACTTGAGCCACAGGCGCCGAGCCAGTATTTCATTTTCTTTGAAGCTACTGTGAAGGGGATTGTATTAACTTCTCATCTTGGCTGTTATTAACCTATAAAAGGCTACAAATTTGTGGACATTGATTTTATATCCTGATATATTACTGTATTTTTTTTTATCACTTTCATGTGTCTTGTGGTGGATTCTCTGGGGTTCTCTATGTGTAAGATCATATCATCAGCATAGAGGGAACATTTGACCTTCTCTACTCCCATTTGGATGCCCTTCTCTTGCCTGATTGTATTGCATACAACTTCCTGCACTATGTTGAATAATACTGGCAATAGAGGACAACCTTCTCTGCTTCCAATTCTAAGTGGAAAACCTTTCAGTTTTACTCCATTCAGTAAAATATTAGCTGTGAGTTTGTTGTAGATGGCTTCAATCAGTTTCTTCAGTGTTCTATTAGAAAAGGATGCTGGATTTCACTAAATGCTTTTTCTGCATCTATTGAGAGGATCATCTGGTCTTTCTTTTTCTTCTAATGAGATGGTGCATTACATTTATGGACTTTGGTATTTTAAACAAGACTTGCATCCCTGGGATGAAACTTACTTGATCATGGTGTATGACTTTTTTGATGAGAAGCTGTTATCTATTGGCTAGGATTTTGTTAAGAATTTTTGCATGTATAATCATTTTTTTTTTTTTGTCTTAACTTTGGACAGGTTCATGACAATGTACCCTGGAGAAGCTCTATATTGAGTTGAGATGACCTGGGGTCCAATATCCCTCTGACAGGAGTGTGCCAGAATTTTGGTGATATTTGGGAAAATTTCATTTATGATATGCTCTATTAGGGCTTCCATTCCTCCAGGGAATTCTTCCTCCCCTCTTGAATACCTATAACTCGTATGTTTGAATGCTTCTGGAAGTCCCATAAGTCTGTCAGTATATGTTCTGCTTTCTCTCTAATTTTTTCTGTTTCTTTAACTGCCTAAGTTAGCTCAAGAACTTTATCCTCTACCTCTGAGGTTCTTTCTTCTGAATAGTCTTTTCTGATATTGATACTTTCTGCTGCATCTTAAGTTCAATGGTTCATTTTCATCAGCTCCTGTCTATATTCTTCTTTTATATTCATCTTTTAATTCTTTCTTTTTGGATTTCCTTTTGTTTTTTCCTACTTTCTCAGAAATTTCCTTCATTTTTTTCATCATATGTATTTCAAATTCCCCTTCTGTCATTTCTAACATTTCTTTATAGCTACCTGCAGTAGCTACCTCCTATTCCGTTGAGGGAAGGGTTGCTCTGGTGTGGTTTTTCATGTTGCCAGGATTTCTCTGCTGTTTCTTCCTCATGAGTGTTTTCTTTTTGTCTGTTTCCTTGTGTTACTTTTTCATTCACTGCCTTTTTCTCTTTAAGTTACCATGCCTCTGACCTAAGGAGTTGAAGTATCCATTTGGTAAAGGACTAAAAGCATGAGAAGAGTCAAGAGCAAGAAGGAGAGAGAGAGAGAGCGCAAAAAGATAAAGGAGTGGGGTTGCATAAAAGGGAAGATTGACAAAAAGAAGACAGGCACAAAAAAGAGAGAGGTAGGAGTGATAGTGGTGTATGGTAGGGTAGTTTGACCCTCACTCCAATCTCTGGGGGCCTGGGTTTACTGGGTCCCTTTGCATCTTCATCTTTTTGCCAGTCTGGGCAGACACAGGACCTCACTTCTGCCAAATAGAGAATGAAAACAAAAATACTATAAATCAAACCAAACCAACCAAACAAAAAAAATCTTAGGAGATAAAATTGGGGAAAAAAAATATCAGGGGTAGACAAAGTACCAAAAATGGAGTTCTTATTATTAAATCAACAAAGAAAAATATATTTACATGAACAATATGAAGAAGAAAGAAAAAGATAATTCTAGGGGGGGGAACATGAAAAAGAAAAAAAAATTAAAAAATGAAGCCTTTATCTCTTTTATGTTTACATGGAGAAATCTGGAACATATCCTCCTGAATAAAGTGTCTCAAGAATAGAGGAAAATGTATCCAATGTACTGAGTACTTCTATGAAACCTACTTATATTTCCTCACTCTTTCTTGTAAAAAATAGAACACAACTATATCCCAGGATGATGGAGAGAAGTGGAGTGGGAGGGAAGGTAAAAGGCAGGATCACACCTATGGAATATATGACAAGGGTACAAGTGAAATCTGTGAAATGTAGAACATAGATGTTTTGGCACAATAATCAAGTAAATGAGGTAAAATCTATGTTGATTAGTTTAAATGTAACAACATTAGATTATACATATAAAAAACACATTATACCCCACATGCGTGAATGTATTTATGATCTATGTGTATTTGACTTAATAAAAAAAAAGACTTGCAACATTGTTTTTTAATAATAAAAAATTGAAAACAAACAAACAAACAAAAAAAGAAGATAGAATTCTGTTTTAAAACCATTTGGTCGTGGGCTTTTTTTTGTTGTTGTTGTTGGAAGAATTTCTCTCTTTTTTAAAAATTATTAAATCATAGCTGTGTACCTTAATGCAATCATGGGGTACAGTGTGGTGTTTTCATATACAATTTGAAATATTTTCATCAAACAGGTTAACTTAGCCTTCATATCATTTTCTTAGTCATTGTGTTAGGATGTTTATATTCTACTTTTAGAAAGATTCACTTGTACCCTTGTGAGATAAACCATAGAAGTGATCCCTTCAATCACCCTCCCTCCACCCATAGACCCCCTCTCATTGTTTGTGCAATCCCAGTGCTTGATATTGGTTGATTCAAGAGATCTATTTCTTCCTGGTTAAGTCTAGAGAGATGGTTTTATTTTAGACATTGGTCCATCCCCTCCACATTATCAAATTTCTGGGCATAGAGTTTTGGGCAGTAGTCATCAGAAATAATCTCTTATATCTCTGTGGTACCAGTTGTTATTTTCCCCCTTTTTCTTTCTGATTGAGGTTACTAAGAATTTTGCTTTTCTATTTCTGGTTTGCCTAGCTAATATTTATCAATTTTATTCATCTTTTCAAGGATCAAACATTCTGTTTCATTAATTTTATGGATAATTCTTTTTGTTTTAATTTCTGTTATTTATGATTTGATTTTGATTATTTCTTCTGCTAGCTTTGGTACTGGATTGCTCTTCCTTTTACTTTACTTTAAAATGATTCATTATTCCCTTTCTAATGTATTCACTTTCTGTTTTTCAGATGTAGGAATCTAATGTAATAAATTTCCCTCTTAGGACTGCTTTTGCAGTGTCCCAAATGTTTTGGTAGCTTGTACCTTCACTGTTGTTATGCTCAAGGAAGTTAATGATTTCCTTTTTTGTTTCATCCTTGACTCAACTGTCATTTAGCATAAGGTTGTTTAGTTTCCATGACTTTGTGTGAGGATGAAAAGTTTTGTTTGAGTTGAGTTCAACCTTTATTGCCTTGTTGTCTGAGAAGATACAAGGTACAATTTCAATTCTTTTCATTTTATTGAGATTTATCTTTGTCCTATAATATGATCCAATTTGGAGAATGTTCCATGGGCCAATTGTGTGTTTTGCATATGTCTATTAAGCACAGTTGTTTTAGGGTCAAGTTTAAGTACCTTATATCTTTATTTAGTTTCTGTTTAGAGGATTTTTCCAGCTCTCTAAGACAAGTGTCAAAGTTCCCTGCTATTATGGTGTTATGGGTTATCATATTGCTCAGACTAATTCAGTTCTGTTTCAGGAATCCAGGAGCATTTAAGTTGCATGCATAAATATTCAGAATTCAAATGTCTTCAAAAGTATCCACCTTTTTCTTTTTTGATTTTAGTCACTTTAAATCCACTTTTATCTGAAAATATTGTGACTCCTCCTTTCTTCTGATTTCCATTTGCCTGAAATATTGATTTCAATCCTTTCACTCTGAGTCTTACTTTGTCATTTGAGGCCAGATGTGTTACCTGGAGGCAGCATGCAGATAGCATTTTCCCCCCCAGTCTGCCAGCCTATGCTTCTTCAGTGGTGAATTCAAGCCCTTTACATTTATTGAGAGAATTACTACATGTGGTGGAGTTTAATTATCTAAATTTGTGAAATTCCATTGCTTAGTTATATCTTTTGTGACACTGTACAAACTAGGGTTTGTCCTTTAGTTTCTAGGTGGTTAGTTTTCTAGGTGTCCATTGTGATAGTCAGTGAGTAGTATAGGTCTACGTATTTTCTGTGGAGTTGGCCATGTTGTGGTAAACTTCCTCAATGTTTGCATATCCATAAAAGATTTGATTTCCCCATCATTTTTAAAGCTTACTTAGCAGTATAGAGAAAATTATTTTGTTGAAGTAGGTTCAAAGCAGATGACTATTCTCTTCCAGCTTGAAAAGTTTCATTTGAGAAGTCTGAAGTCACCTTGAAGGATTTACCCTTGTAGGTCAGTTGGAACTTAACTCCTGGCTACTTGCAGAATGTTCTCTTTCATTCCAACTTTGGGCAGGTTCATCACAATGTGTCTTGGAGAAGCTTGGGGCATTCTTCTTCCCCTTCTGGGATATGTTTATTTGTATGTTTGAATGCTTCATAAAAATCCCATAATTCTCTCAGGGAACATTCTGCTTTCTCTCTCTCTCTTTTTTCCACCCATCTTTTTAATTGTCTGTATTAGCTCAAAAGCTTTATCCTCTACCTCTGAGGTTGTTTCTTCTGCATGCTCTATTCTGCTTTTTTTATTCTTTATCAAATCATAACTGTGTACATTAATGCATCTATGGGGTACTATGCGCTGATTTGATATACAATGTGAAATGCTTACATATAACTTATTAGCATAACCATCTCCTTGCTTATTTATTCTGGTAAGACATTTGTATTCTATTCTTAATAGTTTTGAAATGTATCATTGCATTATGCACATTAGATGAGATCCCCCCCAAAAAAAAATCCTCCCTCCTCTCAGCCCCCTCCTCCATTTCCTTTCCCCTCCTCTTCCCTCCTTCTTTCTGGACTATATTTATGTTTTACCATTCATATGAATGTGTAGGTGATTATATACTGATTTCATAGTAGTATTGAGTATCTTAGATACTTCTATTTTGAGTATCTTAGATACTTCCATTCTTGAGATACTTTACCAAGAACCTTCCCAGTCCCCATCAACAGCTTCCTGAAAGTCTCTACTCTTCTTTACTTCTACAAAGGGTGGCTTCTTGAAAATGTAATCATATATGAGTATGTATTTGTTTGCTTACCTTTTTAAACTTTTAGTCAACATCAGATGTCATGAATTATGTTAAGGAGTTGAGTACAGTGTACAACTACACACTTGGATCATATTGATCCAGAGATAGTGTCCATGGTTAGTTTCTAACTTATGAATAGTCATTAAAGTGAACACAGCACATATACATTATCTGCTTCTTTTATTATAATTAATATTGGATAGGTTCTGGTGAATTCATCCTCACTGTACAGAAAAAAATACTTGTTTAACCAGCCTTTCTAAAGACAGAATATATTACAAAGCTTAAGAATTAGAATATTCTTGTAATATGCTAGATAACTTCAGAATTATTAGTCCATCCCAGAAGAAGAACAAGTTCATCCACTTGAAATTGTTCAAAAATAATCTAAACATGCAAAACCTCAAGGCTAGAATCCCATAGATCAGAGCCTACTTTTTAAATACTCTCATTCTCAGAGACAAGAAGGAAAAGTTAGCTTTTTAAAAAGCTTACCTTTAAAAAAGTATGATTTCACTCATATTTTTTGAGTAAAACTAGTTTTTAGGTTTTTACCTGCTTCATCTTTGTTGTTTATTTTCTTCATGTGAAATGTTTGTTTTTGAATGGAAATTTGTATTTTTATTACTTATGAGATTAAACCAGACTTTTATTGATTCATGTAGAAGCAGAAAGTATGATTTTGAGAGTGAATAAACTTGCAAATTAAAGTGTTACCTTTCAACTATGTAGGAGTTATATCTTTTAGAAGATTCTTTTTCCTGTAATTCCTTTTTCCTGAGAACAGCTTCTGGATTCTTATTTCCATCACTTATATTTGCATGCTTACAGTTATTAAAACGTTATTCTTCCCTATACCAGAATTCATTATCCAGGAATACCACCTAAATTCAGACTTTTTCTTTGAATACATGTATCAGTTCATTTTTTAATTAACTGATAAATAACAATACTTTGTATGGGAAACTAGTTTCTTGTTTAAAATGAAGACATTGAAAAATTTTCAGAAATGTGACAAAATAAAGAAGATATGAAGAGAGAGTTTACGGTGAAAGAAAGTAATTTGCAAGTACTTCAGTTCTTCTTCTAGTCCAGTCTTAAAATTCCTATCGGTATTGGGAATTTTTGAAAAATCAGTCTCCCTATCATATGTAACTGTGGTCAATTACTGCTTAATCCTCCATGTTTGATTGTACTTTACCACCATGTTTATATCAAAATTTTTTAACTCACGAAGTTTGATGAAAATACTAGCTGTATCCTTCTTCTGAAGACAGACTTTAGAATTTAGAACTATTTTATGCTCCTAAAATTTAATTTTTCCTTCTTCTTCAAGAAAGACACATTCTAGGGAGGGGCTATGCCTTTCCCTAGATTGTAGAATCCATCCAGCATGAAGGTACATTTTTAGTGATCTTGTGAACGACATTCACTGTTATTTTAAACTGCTAAAACTGTTGAAGTTGTTTGTACCAGAGCATAATTTCATGAAAACTAATGCAATCAATCTATTGTTACTTATTAGTAAATATTAACTAATTTATTTATGCCATGAAATTATTAAAAATTGTAATTATAGACAAAAAAATTTTTAAAAATATTAAAATCTAGAAGTCCTGCCTAATACCATACATAAATCTGTCAGTTGGACATTTTTTTATTTCATCATATTACAGGGATGCTTTTGGTTATATACTTTGCTTTTTTACCTTTTAAGCCAACATCAGAAGTGTGCCCTTCACCCAGAATGTGTGCATTGTACCAATTAGGTATGAATTTACCCAACCCCTCTTCAATTCATTAAAACATTCATACTATTTTCTGATCATATAGGTTATTATTTTTTGTTATGTTAAAAATGCTACATATGTTATCAGAAAGCAGAAGGATGAGTCTACTTAGGTTTAAGATGCTGTGACTTGTAAAATAAAGGTAAATTGTATTTAACTTTATTGTTCTAGTAGTTATTTTTAATAATGATATAATTTTACTAATGTTTTATTTTTGTTGTTGTTGTTGTTGAACTAGGTCATTTTTACACCCACATTTCCTCGTGTATTTATACAGCAAATCAGGTACATTGTATCCAGATTCTTCATTTAAAAAGGTAAGTTTTGGTTTCTGCCAAATTTTACAGTGTTATGTAGTTAAGATGTCACTGTTGGAGCATAAGTGAATGCCATATGGCCCACAGAATTATTGACCAAAGATATCACAAATCCAAATATCATGTGGCAATTACTATGAAAGCAAATTGAATAGAAAAACTACTTTTAAAATCTGAACTCAAATATAAATGATGCAAAGAAGACATTTAAACTATGTCTGCAAGTATTGGTAAAAATGTGAGGGGGTGTAAAAAGTAACTGAAGGAACTATTGAGAAGTTTTAATTGATATATAAGAGGATTTAAGCAGTAAAGGGAATAAAAGAAATTACTTTATAGAAATACCTCAGAAAACTGATGAGATTGATGATGCGGAAGCTGATTATGTACAGAATCTATTCAAGAGTCACAGGCAAAAAATCAGAATTTGAAATGCATTCAAAAGGCAATTAAGAGTCACAAAATTTTTAAATTATGTGAGAAAGTTAAGATATTCCCACTTAATTTATTCTCTTATTGGAAATAATGTCTAGTGAGAATAATGTGTATTCAGTTTTATAATGTCTGGACCATAGTGTAGAGAGATAGAGAAAACTCTAAGAGTTTGCAATGTAGAGCTGCTGAAGCAGCTATGACTTATGTAACATAGTAGCAGAGATAAAAGGGGTTGTCTTTTTCATATCTATTTTCTCTGTCTTTGTCTTTCTGTGCTTGAATATAAATTAAGCTTCACATGTGCTGGGTAAGAGTTCACTGAAGACATCTGAGGAAAATGGAGACACTAAAGGTCAATCAGTGTTTAGAAATGTCGAATTTTCAACCAATGCATAGGCAATTGCCCTTGGTGTTCAGGTAAGAGTAGATAGGCAAATCCTTGGAAGAAAGATCAAGTTTTGGAAAAAGGTCTACTTTTAAAACTCTCCTTTTTTATCCCAAAGCCTGAAATCTAGCACTGAAATAAGGAGATTACTCTCCACTACAATACTATATAAGAAAAAAGTAGGAGAGGATGCAAATAATGCAGATAAGGATAGATATTAATGATATAGAGAAAAGTAAAAATGTGACAAAAATTAATAGCAAACATTTAGTTCTTTAAAAAGATTAAGAAAATACACAACCCTTCACAAGTCTCATCCAGAACAAAAATGAAAAATTCTATCAATATTAGAGATGAAAGATAATATTATTTGCTATACAGTAAATACAATGATATTTTAGAATATTATGAAAGATTTATGCTACTGAATTTTATAAATTAGATGAAATGGACTATTTCTTTGGAAAGAGGATTTATCAAAATGAGAAAAGAAAAGTAAACAATTCCAGTCACTTGATGCCTAATTTAAAATTGAATTCCTAAAGAACTACTTTCCCATGAATGAAAGGGATTACAATGTATTAGTTCAATATATTAGTATGAAGGGAGTGCATCATCTGTTAAGAAACATCTTGATTATTGTGGTCTTTGTCTACTAAATATAATTCTTTCATGATCATTCACATACAATTTGTTATGTGAACATAAAATTTTATTTCTCTTAAATGCATGCCCAGGGATGCGATTATCAAGTCATATGGAAATTATATACTTCTTTTTCTTTTTTTTTATTAAATCATAACAGTGTACGTTAATACTATCATGGGCTACAGTGTACTGTTTCTGTATACAATTTGAAATACTTTCATCCAACTGGTTAACATAGCCTTCATGTCTTTTTCTTAGTTATTGTGTTAAGGCATTTATAGTCTGCATTTAGAGAGATTCACATGTACCATTATAGGATGAACCATAGGTGTGATCCTGCCAATCACCCTCCCTCCACCCAGCCTCCACCCTCCCTTCCCTGCTCCCCTCTTCCCATGTTCCTGGGCTAAAATTGGGTTATAGCTTTCCTATGAAAGCTATAAATTAGTTTCATTGTGGGACTGAGTACATTGGGTACTTTTTCTTCCATTCTTGGAATACTTTGCTAAGAAGAATATTTTCCAGCTCCATCCATGGAAACATGAAGGAGGTAAAGACTCCATCTTTCTTAATGGCTGCATAGTATTCCATGGTGTACATATACCACAATTTATTGATCCTTTCATGGATTTATGGGCTCTTGGGCTTCTTCAATGACCTAGCAATTATGAATTGGGCTGCAATGAACATTCGGATACAAACATCTTTATTGTAGTGTGATTTTTGGTCTTCAGGATATATACCTAATTGAAGAATTATAGGATAAAATGGCAGGTCTATTTTTAGTTCTTTAAGTGTTTTCCAGATGTCTTTCCAAAAGGAACATATTAGTTTGCAATCCCACCAGCAGTGTAGAAGTGTTCCCTTTTCTCCACACCCACACCAGCATCTGTGATTTTGGGATTTTGTGATATGGGTTAATCTTACTGGTGTTAGATGATATCTCAAAGTAGTTTTGAGTTGCATTTCTCTGATGATTAAGGATGGTGAGCATTTTTCATATGTTTGTAGGCCATGCATATGCTTATTTTTAAAATAAAATGTCAAATCATTTTTCAGAGTGTACCATTTTGTATTTCCATCAGCAGTGTATGAGAGGTACAGAGTTTCTGTATTCTTGCTACCATTTGTTGTTATCACTATGTGAAATCTATCTCATGTAGATTTAATTTGTTGCTTCCTAGTCACTAGTAAGACGGAATATTTTTTGTGTGTGCTGATGTGTCACCTGTGGTGATTTGTCTCTTAATGGACTGTGCTCTTTTTCTAATTGGATTGCTTCTGTTTTTACTATTCATTTTTCAGTTTTCTGTATTTTAAACATGTTTTTTGAAAAAAAAATTATGTTTATTATATTGTCTCCCAATAAGCAGAAATTTTTAATTTTGATAAGGGATGATTTAGCAGTTTTTTTATATTCCTGAATGGTTGTTTTGGTATCAAATCTAAGAACTTCAATGTAACACTAGTTCCTAAGGATTTTCTATTATTTTCTAAAAGTTATATGCTTTACATTTAATTCTGTATCCATTTTGATAATTTTGCATGAGATGTTATCTTGTTTCAAGGTTCATTCTTTCACTGGGTGTACAATAGTTCTAGTACCACATGCATGCACACACACACAGGTTGGCCAAAAAAATGTATACATATTTTGGCTAGGCACAGTGGTACACACCTGTAATCCTAACACTCTGGCAGACCAGTGTGGAAGGACTGCATTAGCTCTGGAGTTCAAGACCAACCTGAGCAAGAGTGATACCTAGTATCTACTAAAAATAGAAAAACTAGCCAGATGTTGTGTCCCATGCCTGTAGTCCCAGCTATTCCAGAGGCTAAGGCAAGAGGATTGCTCAAGCCCAAGAGTTTGTGGTTGCAAGACCATTTTGAAGTGGGTTTTAATTTTTTTTTTATTAAATGATATCTATGTACATTTTTTTTTTTTTTTGAGATGGAGCCTCAAGCTATCCCCCTGGGTAGAGTGCCATGGCATCACGCTCACAGCAACCTCTAACTCCTTGGCTCAAGCGAGTTTCCTGCTTCTGCCTCCCAAGTAGCTGGGACTACAGGCGCCCTCCACAACGCCTGGCCATTTTTTGGTTGCAGCCATCATTGTTGTTTGGCAGGCCCGGGCTGGGGATTCGAACCCGCCACCTTAGGTGTATATGGCTGGCGCCTTAGCCACTTGAGCCACAGGCACCGAGCCGACATCTGTGTACATTAATGAAATTCTGGGGTACAGTGTGGTGTTTCATATAAAATTTGAAATATTTTCATCAAACTGGTTAACATAGTCTTCATGTCATTTTCTTAGTTATTGTGTTAAGACAATCATATTCTACTCTTAGAAAGATTCACTTGTACCCTTAAAAGATAAACTATAGAAGTGATCCCTCCAATCACCCTCCCTCCACCCATTCCCCACTCCCTTCACCCTCCCTCCTTCCCATATACTTAGGCTGTTATTAGGTTATAGCTTTCATATGAAAGGTATAAATTAATTTCATAATAGGGCTGTGTACATTGGATACTTTTTCTTCCATTCCTGTGATACTTTGCTAAGAAGAAAACTTTCCAGCTCCATCCATGTGAACATGAAGGATGTAAAGTCTCCATCTTCCTTTACGGCTGCATAGTATTCCATGGTGTACATATACCACAGTTTATTGGTCCATTCATGGATCGATGGGCACTTGGGCTTCTTCCATGACCTGGCAATTATGAATTGGGCTGCAATAAACATTCTGATGCAAATATTTTTGTTGTAAAGTGATTTTTTGTCTTCTGGGTATATACCTAATAAAGGAATTGCAGGATCAAATGGCAGGTCTATTTTTAGTTCTCTAAGTGTTCTCCAGATGTTTTCCCAAAAGGAACGTATTAGTTCACATTCCCACCAGCAGTGTAGAAGTGTTCCCTTTGCTCCACATCCACACCAACATCTGTGGTTTCAGGATTTTGTGATATGGTCTAATCTTACTGGAGTGAGGTGATATGTCAAAGTAGTTTTGATTTGCATTTCTCTAATTATTAAGGATGGTGAGCATTTTTTAATATATCTGTAGGCTGTACGCCATTCTTCTTTGGAGAAATTTCTCTTCAAGTCCATTGCCCACCCTGAGATGGGATCACTCGTTCTCTTCTTGCTAATACTTTTGAGTTACCTATGGTTTCTGGTTATTAGACTTTTGTCAGAGACATAACCTGCAAAAATCTCCTCACATTCTGAGGGCTGTCTGCTTGCTTTACTTACTGTGTTCTTGGCTGTGAAGAAGCTCCTTAGTTTGATCAGCTCCCAATAGTGTGTTTTTGATGTTGCTTCAATTGCCCGGGGTGTCCTCCAAATAAAATATTCACCCAGACCAATTTCTTCCAGTGTTTTTCCTACATTTTCTTCTCATATTTTTATGGTTTCATGTCTTAAGTTTAAATCTTTAATCCAGTGAGAGTCTATCTTAATTAATGGTGAAAGGTGTGGGTTCAGGTTCAGTCTTCTACAGGTTGATAGCCAGTTCGCCCAGCACCATTTGTTAAATAGGTAATCTTTCCCCACTCAATGTTTTTAATTGGCTTGTCAAAGATCAGGTACCGGTAAGTAGTTGGATTCATCTTTTGGCTCTCTATTCTGTTCCATACATCTACCTCTCTACTTTTGTGCCAGTACCATGCTGTTTTGATCACTATGGATTTATAGTATATATAATCTGAGGTCTGGTAGCGTGATTCCTCCTGCTTTGTTTCTATTCCTGAGTAATGTCTTGGCTATTCAAGGTTTTTTCTGATTCCATATAAAATGAAGTATTTTTTCAAGATCATTAAAGTATGGCAATGGAACTTTCATAGGGATTGCATTAAAATTACATATTGCTTTGGGTAGTATGGACATTTTAACAATGTTGATTCTTTCCGGCCATGAGCATGGTATATTCTTCCATTTGTTAACATTTCAGTTATTTCTTTTCTTAGAGTTTCATAGTTCTCTTTATAGAGATCTTTCACATCCTTTGTTAGGTAAATTCTCAAATATTTCATCTTCTTTGGCACTATTGTGAATGGAATAGAGTCCTTGACTCTTGACTGCTATTTTGGCTTGGCTGCTGTTGGTATATATAAAGGCTACAGATTTATGAGTGTTGATTTTGTAACCCGAGACACTGCTATATTCCTTGATCACTTCTAGGAGTTTTGTAGTTGAATCCCTGTTTTTTTCCAGATATACAATTATATCATCTGTGAAAAGTGAAAGTTTAATCTCTTCTGACCCTATATGGATACCCTTGGTCACTTTTTCTTCTCTGATTGTGATGGCTAAAACTTCCATTACAATGTTAAAGGGTAGTGGAGACGATGGGCAACCTTGCCCCATTCCTGATCGGAGTGTAAATGATTTCAGTTTAACTCCATTCAATACAATATTGGCTGTAGGTTTACTGTAGTTGGCCTTTATCAGTTTAAGAAATGTCCCTTCTATACCAATTTTCTTAAGTGTTCTGATCATGAAGGGATGCTGGATATTATCAAAAGCTTTTCCTGCATCAATTGAGAGAATCAAGGTGATGTTTGCTTCAGAGAATGTGTTGGGTAGTATTCTGTCTTTTTCTATATTTTTGAAAAGATTGAGTAGTATAGCTCTTAGTTCCTCTTTAAAGGTTTGGTAGAATTCTGATGTGAAGACATCTGGCCTCAGGCTCTTATTTTTGGAGAGATTTTGTATAGTTGATGATATTTCAGAACTTGATATAGGCCTTTTCAATATTTGCACTTCCTTCTGGCTAAGTCTTGGAAGTTGGCATGCTTCTAAGTATTGGCCAATTTCCTTCAGATTGTCATATTTTTGGGAATAAAGTTTCTTATAATACTCAGTAAGGATTTTTTGAACTTGTAAGGAGTCTGTTGTTATTTCGTCTTTACTGTTTCTGATTGATGAGATTAGAGATTTTACTCTCTTTCTTGGTTAGGCTGGCCAAAGGTTTATCTATTTTATTGACCTTTTCAGAGAGCCAACTTTTGGATTTATTGATCTGTTCTATAATCCTTTTATTTTCAGTTTTATTTAATTCTGCTCTAATTTTGTTTATTTCATTTCTTCTACTAGATTTGGGGTTGGAATGGTCTTCCTTTTCCAGTTGCTTGAGTTATCCCATTAAGTTGTTAACTCCCTCTCTTTCTGTTCTCTTGAGGAAGGCAAATTTCTTCAACATGTGAACGTCATTAAAGTATTTAATTTCTCCATCATAGTTGAAACTCAGTTTAGCCAGATACAGGATCCTGGGTTGAAAGTTATTTTATTTTAGGAGATTAAACGTCGATGACCATCCTCTTCTAGCCTGAAAGGTTCAGCCGAGAGATCTGCAGTCATCCTAATACTCTTCCCCTTGTAGGTTATGGTTTTCTTACATCTAACTGCTTTCAAAATTTTCTCTTTCATCTTAACTTTAGTGAAGTTAATTATGATGTGCCTGGGGGATGTCTTGTTTGGGTTGAGTCATGCTGGGGTTCTGAAACTATCTGCTATCTGAATTTCAGAATCTCTTGGCATGTCTAGAAAGTTCTCTTTCATAATTTCATGAAGAAGAGCCTCTGTGTTTTGTGAAGCAACTTCATTGCCTTCAGAGATTTCTATAAGGCGAATATTAGGTTTTTTTTTTTTTTTAATTATCTGAGAGTTCTCTTAGAGAAAGATCCATTTTTGCTCTCCATTTCTTTTGATCTTTGCACTCCTGGGCTTCTTCAAAAGCTCTGTCTTCAAAGTCAGCGATCCTTTCTTCTGCCTGTTCCACTCTGTTACAGAGAGATTTCACCATATCTTTCAGATTTTTGAGTGCTGCAAACCTCTTGTCTCAGTGTTTCAAAATTTTTGATCATTTTATCTTTGAAATCATTGAATTCTTGAGACATCTTTTGATTAGTTTCCTGAAATTTTAATTCCTTCCTTTCTTCCATTCTGTTAATCTTATTTGCTATCCAAATTCTGAACTTGATTTCTAACATCTCAGCCATCTGTTTATGGATGAGGTCTTCAATTGCATCAGCTCATTTTTCCTTGGGGGAGTTGATCTACTCTGGTTATTCAGGTTGCCAGAGTTTTTCTGCTGATTCTGCCCCATGTTGACTTTACCCTGTTTGGAGACCTTATCAGAACCATTCAGTCAGTGGCTTCTTCTGGTTATCCAGAGAGACAGGGCATGTCTGTCGTCTTCTCCCAGTTCTCGGGCACTGGGGTGACCAGAACAACAGAAGCTGCATGGGAGCATGCGTAGCTGGATCAGACCTCATTTGGCTTGCCAGGGTGCCCAGGGGGGCAGGAGACCAGCAGGGCTGGATCAGTCCTAATTTGGCTCCACTGAGGTTACAGGGAGGCAGTGGAACTGCAGCAGTGGTGCAGGGCACTGGCGCAGCAGGATCAGTCCTAGTTCAGCCCTGCCACGGTTACCAGGGGGAAGGTGAATGGCTGCGCAGACCACAAGAGCGGCCAAATCAGTCCTACTTCAGCCTGCTAGGGTGATGGTGGGGAGATCAGGAAACTGACAGTGGCTGGATCAGTCCTAGTTTGGCTCTACCAGGGTGACGGGGAGGCAGGGAAACAACAGCTTTGGTGTGGGGTGCTCATGCAGCCAGATCAGTCCTCGTTTGGCTCTGCCCGGGTTACCAGGGGGCAGGTGAATGATAGCAGCAGCACAGAGCACAAGAGCAGCTGAATAGTCCATCTTCAGCCTGCTAGGGCAAGGGGAGGGTGGAACAGGGGAATGGCGGCAGCCAGATCAATCCTCATTTGGCCCCGCCCGTGTGGACCGCGGGCAGAAGAATGGCAGTGGCCAGATCAGTTCTCATTCGGCCCCACCAGGACCACCAGGGGACAGGGAAATGGCAGTGGCTAGATCAGTCCTAGTTCAGCCCCACCAGGGTGACTGGGGGGAAGGGGAATGGTAGCAACCAGATCAGTCCTTGATCAGCTCTGCTGGGGCAACCAAGGGTCAGGGAAATAGCAGTGGTTGTGCAGGGAACATGCACAGCCGGGTCAATCCTAGTTTGGCCCTGCTGGGGCAACTGGGGGACAGGGAAACTATTGTGGCTAGATCAGTCCTAGTTCAGCCTTGCTAGAGCAACCAGGGGGCGGAGGAATAACAGTGGTGGTGCAGGGCACAGGCACGACCAAATTGGCCCTAGTTTGCCCCACCAGGGCAACCATAGAGCAGGGGAACAGCAGTAGCAGCTGGATCAGTCCTAGTTCACCTTTGGTGGGGCAACAGCAGGGGCAGGGGAATGAGGAGTGGAGGACTCTTCTGCCACCACCCACTGTATGCACGTGGCACTAGCTAGTCCATCTGGTCCCTCCTGGTGTGGGAGCCCCGGGGTGGGGAACTCTTCCACTGCTGCCCATGGGACGCATGTGGCTCTAGTAAACAGTTCTGGGCCCACCAGGAGCTGGGATATTCTCTGCCATCTAGGGGGTGCTTGACTCTAGCAAGCAGTTCTGGGCCCGCTCAGAGTGGGGCACTCCTCCACTGCTGCCCAGGGCACGTGTGTCTCTGGCAAGTAGTTCTGTGCCTGCCTGGAGCTACAGGCTCCTCTGTGACCACCCACCGCCAGTGGGAGGTGTGCAGCTCTAGCAAGCAATTCTGGGGCCTGCTTTGTACCTGTATTTGTGTTCTTAAATGCTTTTCCTTGGATTTACAGCTTGCTGGACCTGACCAGAGCGGGGGATTTTTCTGCCCGCCCCCGCAGGGCACACGTGGCTCTAGCAAGCAGTTGTAGGCCCACCTGGATTGGAGGGCTCCTTCACAGCCCCCCGTGGGACATGCATGGCTCTAGCAAGCAGATCTGTGCTCGCCTGAGTGGGGACACTGTCCTTGCTGCCTGCAGGGCTGCATGGCTCTAGCAGGCAGATCTAGGCCACCTGGAGTGGAGAACTCTTCTGCCAGCCCCCGCAGGACACAGGTGGCTCTAGTAAGCAGTTCTGGGCATGCCCCTAGTTGGGGATTCCTCTGCCGCTTCCCAGAGGGGTACATATAGCTCTAGCAAGCAGTTTTGACCCTGCCCAGAGTGGGGGACTCATGCACTGCCCTTGTGGGGGTGCATGTGGCTCTACCAAGCAGTTATGGGCCTGCCAGGAACATTGGGCTTCTCCTGCATCAACTGAGACACGCATGGCTCTAGGAGCAGAAGACTCTGCCTCGCCTCTGGTAGTGGGTTTTGTACCTTTTGATTGTATTTTTGGGGTCACAGATCACCTCTGCAAAGTTGTTGTGGGTTCTTCGATCTTCTTTCTTGGTTCAGCTCCAAACCATCAGCTTACTTTCCAGACTTCTGTCCTTTAAGTCTCCTTCTGGATGGGAGCCTCTGTGGGAAGCTGGCTGCAGTCTTCTTGGCTCTGCCCACCCCCAGTTTAAAATGTTACAATGTCATGGAAGTACAATGACAATGGAGGTATGAGTATGGGGAACTTAAAGGATGTGGTGTACCCTAGAAAATCAGCTACACTGGTGGCACTTCAGAAGAAATTGAAACACTATGCATAGTGATACAAGTAGACACTGTTCAATGTTGCCAAGCAGTAGCTGATTGTAATAAAAAATGTATGGGTTTTGATGGTAAACACTTGGAGCATCTCTTATGAGTGCAGAAGTCAAATGTTATTTGTATGAGTCTTTTGTTATCTGTATATATTGATTATTAAATTTTAATACAATTTATTGCTTTCTTAAGATGTGTATACTTTTTTGTACCCTCTGTATGTGTATGTGTATATATATATTGTTTTTATGACTAAAAATATTGTATAGATTATGGTTTGAATTTATTTCGTATTTTTGTCAAATAGTAAATGAATTTGGGCAGTTTGGTGGATATATTTCTGGGCTTCAGACTATAGTGATTCTTCTTATTCTTCTGTTAAGCTTTTAAAGCTATTCTACCCTAGATATTTTGCTTTTCTATGTAAGTTTTAGACAAAGCTATTACATCTGTAAAAAAAAAAAAAAAAAAAAAATTCCATGATTGTGAATGAAATTGTGTTCAACTTGTACCTCACTGTGGGGAGAATTGATATATTAACTGTGTTGAGTCTTTTGATCTCAAAACCCAGTAAGTTTCTCAATTTACTTAGTCCTTTTTATGTCTTTCATTAGCATTTTTCAATTTCATATTTTAGATCCTGTATCTTTTTTAGTTTTATGCTAAATGTTTTATTTTCTTTATTACAAATGATACTGTGTTTTAATTTGTTTCCACACATACGTTGCTATCTGAATAAGTAATTTTCTTCATGTTTTGTTTTCTGCAATCTTGCTAAATTCACATATTCATTCTGTAAGTTTTTATCCATAACTTGAGCTTTTTTACAGAGATATTTCTTTTAAACATATAGTTTTATTCCTTCATATCCATTCTCTATGATTTCCATATCTTTACCTTGCTTTATTGTGTTTGCTATAACTACAAATATTATGTTATATAATATTAATGAGAAAAAATGCTCTTTCATTATTTCCAATCTTAAAATATTTTTCACCATGAAGAATAATGTTGGTTATGTTTTCTTGTATGCTCTGTTTCAATTTTAGGAATTAGTCCTCTATTCCTTCCTAGATGACTAAGATTTTTTTTCCATTAATTTATACATTACATCAAATGCTCTTTCTGCCTGGGTTGATAAGATCATTTTTTCTTTGGAGACTTTTAATATGGTAGATTTGAATTTATTTGATTTTTCAAACCTTGAAATAGTTTTACATAATTAGTATAATTACATCTTGCTCCTGGGTGTCTAATACTTTTTTACATACAATGAAAATTGATTTGTTGGTAATTTCTTGAGTTTATTTTCATCAGAGTTCATGAGAGATATTGGTCAGTTTGATCTTTTGTTTTGTTTTGTTATGCCTTTTTCTGTTTGTTTTTTACTGACTTTGATTTATTTTTATAATAGGGTAATACTAGCCTCATAAGGTGAGTTAGGAAGTACTACCTCTTCTATTTTCTGGAAAATGAGTAAATCTGTAGCCTGTTTTGTAAAATTATTTGGTGAAGTCATTTGGGTCTGGGGGAATTTTGTGTGTGTGCATTATTAATTGTCCATAAATTTATTTAACATTTATACAAATATTCAGTTTATATTTCATTTGTGTTGCTTAGTTATTTTTAAAGAGTTTTTTTCTAATTTCGACTCAGTCATTTAATTTATGAGTTTAAATTTGTTCATTGCATCTCTGACTTCATTTTTTAAGAAAAGTAAATTTATTTCAGGTTAATATAAGGGTACAAACAACCAGGTCAAAATATTTGTTTTTGTTAGGTATAATCCCACTTGTGGTTCTATCCCACACAAAAAAGGAGCACCAAATTCCCTCACACCCTGCCCATACAGTGAGAGGATTTACCAGTCTGCTGTCCTAACAACTGTGTACAAGCGTTTCCCTCTCTCCACATCTACATCAGTATTTGCAGCTTTGGAATTTTGTGATGTGGATTAATCTTACTGGGTATAGGTGAAATCTCATGGAGGTTTTGATTGGCATTTCTCTGGTCATTGGGGCAATAAGCATTTTTTAGTATGTTAGCCATTCATCTGTTTTTCCTCTGAGAAGGTTCTTTCTGTTCATGTTTCTTACCCGGTGATAGATGGGATTAATTAGAATTCTGTGTAAATTCCAGTTATCAAGTTTTTGTCAAATTCATAATATCCAAATATCTTTTCCATTCTGAAGGTTGTCTCTTTGCTTTGGTTGTTTTCTCCTTAGTTGTAAAGAAGCTTTTCAGTTTAATTATGTCCTATTTATTTATTTTTTTGTTATTTCAATTGCCCCGGAAAGCTTCTTCATAAAATTATTTTCTAAGCCAACATCTTAAAGAGTTTTCTCACACTTTCTTGTAAGATTTTTGTTTTTCCATGCCTTAGGTTTAAATCTTTCATCTATCTCAAATCAATTTTTGTAAGTGGTGAAAGGTATGGATCCAGTTTCAGTCTTCTAGATGTAGTTATCCAGTTCTCCCAAAACCATTTATTGAATAGGGATTCTTTTCCCCACTGTGTGCTTTTATTTGGTTTATCAATGATGAAGTGGCTGTAAGATGTCAATTTCATCTCATGGTTTTTTATTCAGTTCTAATTGTCTATCTCTTTGTTTTTTGGGGGGGAGGCAGTAACATGGTGTTTTGAACACTATGGACTTGTAATATAGCCTAAAGTCTGGTAGGGTGATACCTCCAGCTTTGTCTCTATTGCTAAGGATTCCCTTGGCTATATGTTTCTTTTTTTCTGGTTCTATATAAAACAAAGCATGATCCTGGTATTTTAATGGGGATTACATTGAATTTGTAGACTGCTTTGTCTACAAGAACTGTCTATAAGAATAGACATTTTAAAATGTTGATTGTTCCCAGCCATAACCATGGTGTGTTCTTCCATTTGTTAATATCTTCTGCTATTTATTTTCTTAAGGTTTCATAGTTTTCTTTATAGAGCTCCTTCACCTCTTTAGTTAGGTATATTTCTAGGTATTTAAAATATTTATGCTACTGTGAAGGTAACTGTGTCTTTGATTAGCTTCTTAACTTAGCTGTTGTTGGCATATACAAAGGCTATTGATTTGTGGACCTTGATTTTATAATAAGAGACATTACTGTATTTCTTGATCACTTCCAGGAGTCTTGTGGTGGAGTCGTGGGGGTTCTCTAAGTATAAGATCGTGTCATCATCAAAGAGTGAGATTTTGACCTCATCTGCTCCCATTTGGATGCCCTTTATTTCCTTCTCTTGCCTGATTACATTGGCTAGAACTACCGACACATTTTGTTTTATTTTTTTTTCTAGTTTGTTAAAATAAGGAGTCATATTATTGAATTTTGCTCTTCTCTTCTATTTTAAGCATTTTAATAATAAAATTTTCCTCTCATTATTATTTTACCTTCATCTAGAACAATTTGTTGTATAGATGGCCATTAAACAATGAGTTTAAACTGTGCAAGTTTATGTGTACACAGATGTTAAAAAAGTATATATATATATATTTTTATTTTTTTGCAGTTTGTGGCCGGGGCTGGGTTTGAACCCACCATCTCCAGCATATGGGGCTGGCGCCCTACTCCTTTGAGCCACAGGTGCCACCCATATATTTAACTTTTTTTCTGAGCTTTGTACAATTAGAAAAACAAAACTTGCAGATGAACTTCATAGCCTGGAAATAGCAAAAATTTAAGAAAAATTTTGATATGTTGTGAATGCATATAATATATGTATGTACTAGTCTCTTTAAATCATTAATGGTAGTACATAAATTATAAGAAATTAAAATTTATCAAAACTTACAAACACAAACTCTTATTTGATGCCACTCAACTGAGAGTAATGTAAACAAACATCAAGGTGCAATACTAAATCATAACTTCTGTAATCATTTTATAGCCACATTCTACTACAATTGCTGTGAACCCAGGTGTTGTGAATGTATACTTAAAATACCATGTGATACTGATCTCCCCAGTTTATTGCACACAATAGTAAAAAGTGATCTTTTGTGGTTGTTGAGTATTTTTTTATACTGCTTTCTGCAATACCACCAAGGGACTCACAGGAAGTGCCCCTGATAATGCTGAAAGTGTTCTCAAGAAGCAAAGTAATGACATTTTATGAACAAATTGAATTGCTTGATATGTACTATACATTTATATTTGTAGTTGTACTTGCCTGCCATTTCCAAAGAAATTAATCTAGTGGCAAAGGATAATTTTTTAAAAAGTAAATTTTTGAAGTTGTCGCTGCAGATATGCCAGCAGTTAGGAAAATCTTACACTTTTTGTGAAATGCCTTTTTTTTATGTTTTTGCCTTTTATTAAGGCATATACCCATAGATCATGAATACTTTTACCCATTTGTGTGGTACAATGTGTTGATTTTTTTTTTTTTTGAGACAGAGCCTCAAGCTATTCCCCTGGGTAGAGTGCCATGGCATCACAGCTCACAGCATCCTCTAACTCCTGGGCTCAAGCGAGTTTCCTGCCTCTGCCTCCCAAGTAGCTGGGACCACAGGCGCCCACCACAATGCCTGACTATTTTTTGGTTGCAGCCATCATTGTTGTTTGGTGGGCCCAGGTTGGATTCGAACCCACCACCTTAGGTGTATGTGGCTGGGGCCCTAGCCACTTAAGCCACAGGTGCTGAGCCCAATGTGTTGATTTAATATACAATTTGGAATGCTTACATCAAACTAATTAATATAGCTTTCACCTCATTTACTTAATTATTGTGTTAAGACATTTATGTTCTATACTTGATAGATTTGACTTCTACCCTTGCAATATGCTCCATAGATGTGGTCCTACTGTCTACCTTCCCTCTATCAAACATCCTCTGTCTCCTCCCCCTTCACTTCTCTCCTTTATACTGGGCTATAGTTGTGATCTATCTTTCATTAAAAAGTCTGAGTAATTATAAATTTGTTTCATAAAAGTATTGAGTACATTGGACACATTTTTTTTTCCATTTTTGAGATACTTTACTAAGAAGAATATTTTACCTCCATGTAAACATAAAATACATAAAGTCTCCATCTTTTTTAAGGCTACATAGTATTCCATGGTACACATATACCACAATTTATTAATCCATTCATGGGTCTATGGGCACTTGGGCTTCTTCCAAGACTTGGCAATTATGAATTGAGCTGCAATGAACAATCTGGTGCAAATATTTTTGTGGCCAAGTGATTTTTGGTGTTTTGTATGTATACGTAGTAGAGGAATCTACTTCTGGATCCCTGAGTGTTCTCTAAACTTCTTTCCAAAAGGAATGTATTAGCTTGCATTCCCACCAGCAGGGCAGAAGTGTTCCCTTTTCTCCACATCCACGTCAACATCTATCGTTTTGGGATTTGTTATGTGAGCTGCTCTTATCGGAGTTAGATGATATCTCAAAGTGGTTTTGGTTTGCATTTCTCTGATGATTAAAGATTATGAGCATTTATTCATGTGTCTGTAGACCATGTGCCTGTCTTCTTCAGAGAAGCTTCTGTTCAAGTCTCTTGCCCACAATAAAATGGGATCACTTGTTCTTTTTGTATTAACAAGTTTGAGTTCTCTGTGGATTCTGGTTATCAAACTTTTGTCAGAAACAACATGAAAATATACCCTCCAATTCTGAGGGCTACCTACTTGCTTTACTTATTGTGTTCTTGGCAGTGCAGAAGATTTTTAGTTTGATCAGATCGCAGTAATGTATTTTTGGAATTGCTTCAATTGCCCAGGGGGTCTTCCTCATAAAATGTTCTCCCAGGCCAATTTCTGCAAGTGTTTCCCCTGTACTCTCTCCAAGAATCTTTATAATTTCATTTCTTAAATTTAAGTTTTTTATCCAGTGAGAGTCAATTTTTGTTAAAGGGAAAGGAGTGGGTCCAGTATCAGTCTTGTACAAGTCAGCAGCCAGTTCACCCAACATCATTTGTTAAATAGGGAATCTTTCCCTCAATTTATATTTTTAATAGGCTTATCAAAGATCAAATGATGAGCACTGTCTGGGTTCATCTCTTGGTTCTCTTTTGTGTTCCATCCATCTACCTCTCTATTTTTGTGCCAGTACCATGCTGTTTTGATCATTATATATTTGCAGTATAGTCTGAAGTCTGGTAGCATGATTCCTCCTGATTTGTTTTTATTTCTGAGTAATGTCTTGGATATTCAAGGTTTTTTCTGATTCCATGTAGAATAAAGTACAAATTTTTTTACAGATCTTTAATGCATAACAGAGATGTTTTAATAGGAATTGCATTAAATCTGTAGATTGCTTTGGGTAGGATGAACATTTTAACAAGGTTGATTCTTCCCAGACATGAGCATGGTGTGTTTTTCCATTTGTTAACATCTTCAGCTATTTCTTTTCTTAGAGTTTCATAATTCTCTTTATAAATATCTTTCATGTTCTTTGTTAGGTACACTCCCAGATATTTCATCTTCTTTGGCACTACTGTAAAAGGAATAGAGTCCTTGACTTTTTTCAGCTTGACTATTGTTGGTATATATAAATTCTACTGATTTGTGAGTATTGATTTTGTAACCTGAGATGCTCCTGTATTTCTCGATTACTTCTAAGAGCTTTTGTAGTTGAGTCCCTGGGTATTTCCAGGCATAAATCATATCATCTGTGAAGAGTGACAGTTTGATCTCCTGAACCCTATATGTATACCCTTGATCACCTTCTCTTCCTGGATCACAATGGCTAAGACTTCCATTATAATGTTAAAAAGCAGTGGATACAGTGGGTAACCTTGCATGGTTCCTGATCTGAGTTGAAATGTTGTCATTTTTACTCCATTTGATATAATATTATTGGCTGTGGGTTTCCTGATGGCCTCTGTGAGGTTAAGAAATGTCCCTTCTTTGCCCATTTTATTAAGTGTTCTAATTATGAAAGTATACTAGATATTATCAGAATGTTTTGCTGCATCAATTGAGAGAATCAAATGGTCTTTGTTTTTTATTTCGTTTATGTGCTGTATTGTATTTGTGATGTACTATATTTATAGATTTATGTATATTGAACCAGCCCTGAGACCCTGGGACAAAACCCACTTGGTCATGGTATATAATTTGTTTGATGTGTTGCTGGATTCTGCTTGCTGGATCATATTGAAAATTTTTATCAATCTTCATTAGAGATACTGATTTATAATTTTCTTTTCTTTGGGTATTTTACTGTTTTAGGGATCAGGGTGTTGCTTCATAGAATGTGTTGGGAAGTATTCCTTCTTTTCCTATGTTTTGGAAAAGGTTAAGTAATATAGGTATTAGTTTCTTTTTAAAGGTTTGATAGAATGCTGGTGTGGAGCCATGTGATCATGGACTTTTCTTTTTGGGGGGATTTCATATAGTTGATGCTATTTTAGAACTTGATATAGGTCTGTTGTGCTGTAAGCACTCCCAGCCCTCTTTCCCCATCCCTCTCCTGTTCCCCCGCCCTCTACCGTTCCTCTGCCCTCTCTTCTAGCCCATTCCCCCCCACCCTATGAACTCTTCCAGCCTGTTCCCATGCTCCCCAGAGTTCAAGCATGGGAAATCCCAAGTTTCACAACCCCCCCCCAAAGTTTTCAGTGGATGAATAATGGTGGAAATCTACCAAGGCTGTATTAATCATGGTTACATAGCTATAACCATTGTGATTTTAGCTATATCCATTGTCAACCATGGCTGTATTAATCATTGTTACATAACTGTAATTATTGCTGTATCCATGACTACTCAAGCTGTAACCCCCCCCCCAACCAGCCACGTTTCACTTATGTAGTATGGTTGCACAAAAATATATGAGGCAACTTGCCCTCTCCTAAGGTAGAACTGTTTCTTAAGACAGTCCCCTGCTCAGATTCAATATATTTCTGATTGATTGCACTTAAGGGAGGGAGTGTCCAACTCTATCTTTTCAGATCATAGGGGGCACTACAGTTCAACATTTCCACTTCTTTCTGGCTAAGTCTAGGAAGGTATGTGCTTCCAAGTATTGGTCTATTTCTTTCAGATTTTCATACGTGTGACAATAGAGTTTTTTGTACTTTTCATTAAGCATTTTTTTAATTTCTGAGGTGTCTGTTAGAATTTTGCCTCTGTCATTTCTGATTGATAAAATTAGAGATTTTACTCTTTGATTTCTGGTTAGGTTAGGCAACGGTTTATCTATTCTATTGACCTTTTAAAAAAAACAACTGGTTCATTCATTGATCTGTTATATAATTCTTTTTGTTTTTAATTTCATTTAATTCTGCTCTAATTTGGTTTTTACTTTTCTGCTTTTTTGGTTTGTGGTTGGAATGTTCTTCCTTTTCCAGTTGGCTGAGATGTCCCATTAACTTGTTGACTTCCTCTCCTTTCATACTCTTGAGGAAGGCTTGCAATGCTATAAATTTCCCTCTTAGGACTGTCTTTGCAGTATCCCACATGTTCTCCTAATTCTTGTCTTCATTATCATTTTGCTCCAAAAATTTGGTAATTTCCTTCTTTATCTTATCTGTGACCTAGCTAATGTTTAGCACAAGGTTATTTAGTTTCCATGGTTTTGTATGAGCATACATATTCTTGGTGATACTGAGTTCAACTTCTATTCCATGATGGTCTAAGAAGATACAGTGAATAATTTCTATTTTTTTTTTAATTTGCTGAGGTTAGAATTGTGGGCTAAGATGTACTCAATTTTGGAGGATGTTCCAAACATGTGTATTCAGCTGATGAGAAGAATGTGTATTCAGTTTTGTTAGGATGAAATGTTTTGTATCTGTCTGTTACATCCAATTGTTGAGTAGTTAATTTTAAGTCTAACATTTCTTTGCTTAGTTTCTTATTGGAGGATCTATACAACACTGCCAAAGGGGTGTTAAAATTTCTGACTATTATGGTGCTGGATGATTTCAAATTGCTCATGTCTATTAGGGTCTCTCTTATGAATTGAGGGGCATTCTGATTGGGTGCATAAATGTTAATAAATGAAATCTCATCATGTTGAGCAGGGCTCCTCAAACTTTTTAAACAGGGGGCCAGTTCACTGTCCTTCAGCCCATTGGAGGGCCGGACTCTGGGCCTCAGGATGAATCAGCTGCTAAGCAGGACAGGCAGTGGTGGCAAAAACACCCGGTGGGCCAGATAAATGTCCTAGGTGGGCTGCAGGTGGCCTGCAGGCCGTAGTTTGAGGATGCCTGATGTTGAGTGTTACCCTTAACAAATGCGAAGTAACCATACTTATCTGTCCTTACTTTTTGTTAGTTTAAAGCCTATTGTATCTGTGAATAAAATTGCAACACCTGCTTTTTTTCTGATTTCTGTTTTCCTGAATTATAGATGTCTGTCCCTTCACCCTGATTCTATATCTATCTTTTAAGGTAAGATGAGATTCTTGTATGCAGCAGATATCTGGCCTAAGTTTTTGTACCCAGTAGCCAACCTGTGTCTCATTAGAGGACAATTTAAGCCATTCACCTTAATTGAGAATATTGATAAGCCTGGTAGTGTTTTGGGTACCAAGTTTTTCAAATGTCTAGTGGACATTTTTAGTCCTTTCTTGATTGTGGAAGTTGGGATTTGGTCAAAAGCTTCTGAGTGAGTTTACTTTGGTGTTCTTGCATTGTGTTAGTCATTATGGAGGATGGGTCTGGGAATATTCTGGAGATCTGGTTTAGTTATGGCAAACTTCTTCAAAATGTGAATGTCATTAAAGTAATTAATTTCATCATAGTTGAAACTAAGTTTAGCTGGGTATGGGATCCTGGGTTGAAAGTTATTTTGTTTAAGTAGGTTAAAGTTCTATGATCATCCTCTTCTAGCTTGAAAAGTTTCCGCAGAGATCTACAACCATTCTGATATTCTTCCCCTTGTAGGTTATGATTTTCTTACGTCTGGCTGCTTGCAGAATTTTTTCCTTCACATTAACTTTAGCAAAGTTAATTGTAATGTGTTTGGGAAATGCTTTATTTGGATTCAGTCCTGCTGGGCTTCTGAAACTGTTTGCTATCTCAATTTCAGAATCTCTTCCCATATTTGGAAAGTTCTTCTCAATTATTTCTTGGAGTACAGCATTTGTGCCTTTTGGAACAACATCATCATCTTCAGAAATTTCTATAAGGTGAAAGTTTGCTTTTTTGAGTTGTCCCACAGCTCTCATAGAGTATGATCTGTTTTTGCTCTCCATTTCTCCTCCTCTTTGAGCATTTGGGAGTGTCAGGGTCTGCTTCTGACCACTTTTCAGGGCCCAGGACTGGCCAGGTTTCAGGCTTGGCTTGGGTAGGTTCCGGACACGGACTGCTAAGCTACCTTGTTCAGGAACAGATTCTCTTAAGTGCCTGAGGGCTATCTACTTCAGCTGTAGAGAGAGAGTGTGTGTGTGTCTTAGAGAGAGTAATACAGTCTTCTTAGCATAACTAGATCTTAGTCTTTGGCAGAGCTTGGTAATCTTCAGCAGAGAGATCCATGCTGGCGTTCTGCAGGCAGGAGAGGAGATAGAATGTGCATGCCTTTTGACTGCCTTCTTCTCCAGCCTAATATAAGGCTGGTCTTGTGCCTTTCAACAGCACAGGTGTAGAGATTTCCAATTCACCAATGCTCTCATCTCGTGAGCTCCCATGCTTGTTAGGAGAGCTAAATCTCTCTCCATACCCTTTCCACCAAGGTGTTCCATTACAGGTATTTCTTATAACTTTCTCCTCATAGCCATAGGCTATATAGACTGCTCCATGGGAGCATTAAAATGCTTTGTCTTCAATGTCAGAAATTCTTTCTCTGCCTGCTCCATTCTGTTACTGAGGGATTCTAGTGTATTTTTCATATCTCAGAGGGCTTCAAATTCTTTTCTCAATGTGTCAAAATCTTTGGTGATTTTTGTCTTTAAATTAACTGAACTCTTGAGGTAACTTTTGAATTATTCCAGAATTTCTAATTCCAACTTCAATTCTGTCAATCTTATTTGCCATCCAAATTCTAAACTTGATTTCTGACATCTCAGCCATTATTTATGAATGGGATCTTGTGGTGTATCTGTTTTGTCATTCCTTGGGGAAGTTGATCTACTCTGATTATTCATGTTACCAGAGTTTTTTGGCTGATTCTGTCCCATGATTATTTTTCACCAATTGATTAGATGAGCAGGTAAGGTGAAATTGGATTGGGGGCTCCTGGGGTTTTGGTTAACCAGTCCTTTGCCAAAGAGCTGGGACTATTGACTGCAGCTTTTCCCCTAAAGCTTTGTAAAGAATCTGTACAGTACTACAGCCTGAGACTCTGGGGACATACTTGGTGTGGTAGGGCTAAGTGGCTCTGTCTCGTATTTAGGTGGTCTCTGTCCAATCATAGTGAATCAGTGACTCTGGGTTGAAGTCTCAGTTGTGGAGAAATACAAGCAACTATGACACCTTGCCCTTTAAGGGAAACAACTGGAAGAGGAAAATCAAAACTTTCCACTACAACACAGTCAGGGTGCCATCTTGAGGGGTCCTTGGGTGATTGGCCTGGGTCAAGGGTTCCATACCAATTGTCCCAGTCTGTACCCACTCTCAGGTGGGAGAGTTCAGAAAGTTTCCAGCAACTGGATAGCAGGGGTCTACTGGCAGCTCAAGTGTGACTCACTCTAGTGCTTCATGGAGTCAGAAATGCCTACTCAGCAAATGAGCTAGTCCCCACCTTGAACCTCTGTCACAACCAGTCACAGGTAACCTCATGGAGCTGTGGCCCTGTTCCTCTAATGAGCAAATGTGCCAGGGCTTTGTGCCTGCCACAGTCACAAGGAGATCACTGTCCCCTCAGCCAGGGCACCACACTCTGCCATCAGCTGGCAGGGGGAGCTGAAGCCTGACTACCTTGTGTGCTCAATGGAAGCTATGGAGTGTCACTCAGTTCCAGCCCCGCACTGGGCTGCTGCTGCTGCTGCTGCTGCTACTTATATTATTACAGAATTTACATTTCTGTTTCATCTGAATTCCACCACAAGCCAGGTGCATTTTGCGTTTATAGAAGCTGCAACTCAGGCCTGTCCTGTGCTGCCACTGCTGCTCCAATTCTCAAAGAGCTGGCATCTCTGTCTCTGCTACACTCTTTGTTGGGGTGGGTGAGATTTATGCTCACAAAGGGCTCTCAGTTCCTGCCCTGCCCTGGGCTGCAGAAGCACTCTTGTCCTGGCTGTGCTCCACTACACCTTGGGCTCACAAAAGCAGCACTTCTGAGTCAGTCCCACCTTCAGAGTATGCATCCTCTGTGCACACATATTCTAGTCTCAGTCCTGCAGGACCCTGCCCAGGTGGGTTGCTACAGGCATATTCTTTGCTCACAGGGCCTGCATTTCCATCCCAGAACTGCTCCACCAATGGCTGCCCCAGTAGTAGAGGCCAAGTTCCCTCTGGTTGCTAAGAGAGGTGGAAGGTGTTTCTCCAGAATACCACCAGGAGTGTGAGCCCTATTGTTCTCACCACCACCACCACCAGGCTCTGCTGTGGGGCACCATTTCTCCCTATCCCAGTTGGCTCCCATGCTCCACAGTTCCCGCTTTACTCCCATGCCTCTGATTCAGCACAGACTTGTAGTAGCCCATGCCTTGCCCTACCTCTCAGTAAATTGCCCAAGAGTCTAGATCCACAGGGGACAGGCTTCCAGACCTCAGGGTGGGAGTGGAGGGGAGTGCTTGGAGTTCAGAATTGCTGGTAGAGTATATGTTCAGTTTTATGCCTGGCAGGAGAATGCCAAGGTAAACAAGTGGGTTCTCTCTGGGGAAGGAATTCTGGTTTTAGCAGGTCTCTCCCATGGGGTAAAAATAGGAGGACATCTGAACTCTGCTTGCTTGTTTGTAGAAAGTACACTGTGAGCTGTTAGAGGAGGGGACTCCTGCCCACTTGGTGACGGGTTTTGTACCTATTGTTTGTTTCTTTGGGATTGCAGCTCACCTAAGCAGGGGAGATAAGCACTCTTCAATCTTCTCTTGGCTCAAGTTCAAACAATCAGCTTACTTAATAAATTCTGTCCTTTAATTCTCCTTCTGGATGGGAACCTCTGTGGAAAGCTGGTTCTAGGCAGCCATCTTGCCTTTCCTCTCATTGCCTTTTTATTTCATATAGGAAATGTAGTTCCTTATGTGGCCATAGGATTGCTATAAGAAAAGCATACATGTAGATAGAATTTGAGAAAAAGCGAATTCATTACATACATATGATAACATAAAGCAAAAGGAAAGTGAAGGATGTAAAACTGGAAAAATTAATGCTAGCAAAGGATGGATTGATCATTTTAGAAAGAGATTTGGCTTAAACATTTTTTAAGATAAGAAGTAAAACATCTTCTGCAAACCAAGAAGCAGGAGACAAATTCCCTGACACCCTCGAGAAAATCACTGAAGAGAAAGCATATCCATATGAACAGACTTTTAATAAAGAAAAAGGGCTCCTATCCTTTTGGGACAAAAAGGTGACAAAATACATTAATAAGCAAGGGAGAGAAGTGAGCTCCAGGATTGAAGCCAGTAAGGGGTAGGCTACCTCAACTATTTTGTTTCAATGCAGTCAGCTTTATGATCAAGCCTGTCCTTACCTGTAAAACTTTTAAACCCCAAGCCTAAAAGATAAAAGATAAACATGAGCTGTTGGTCCCAAAGGTTGTACTATACCTAACAAGAAAGCCTGGCCCATGAGATCTCTTTTACTAAATTGATTCTATCACTGCTTTGTCCAGGAATTCAGGAAATATCTTGCCAGTAAGGATAACTTTTTCAAGTTTTTTTTCGATATTGGATACTGTTGCTGGCCAGCACCATTACCCAGCACCAAGTTAGTTATTTCCTTTTCAGTTTCTTTATGGATGCAACATATTTAGGAGCACATTCTTCAATTTCTATAATATGCTTTGGTATACTTTCCAAACTTCATCATTATTAATTTGGATTGAATGTTATGTAAATGTCTAAGGTAATTTGGTTTTGGTCTAATTAATGTTTGATTTTTTTATTGATTTTCTATAATGATCTATCCAATGCTGAAAGTGGAGTGTTAAAGTATCCTACTATTATTGTATTGTAGTCTACCCCCTTTTAGGTTTAATAATATCTATATTTTAGATACTAGCACTGTTTATGTGTTAAGTGTATATATATATATTTCAAATTGTTATATCCTCTTTTAAAGTTGAACATTTTCATTTTGTAGAGAATATTCTTACACATTTATATAAAATACGTATATAAGTATTTTTATCCATTTTGCCATTTTGTCAGTATATATTATTGGTATATGTTAATGGTAAAATGGTAAACTATATCCATTTTACCATTTTATCAGCATATATTATTGTTTTGTATCTTTACATTTTTGACTAAAAATGTGTTTTATCTTAAATAAGCATGGCTACTCTTGTTTGCTTTGGGTATTTGTTTACATGAAATATCTTTTAATATACCTTTTCTTGTAAGCAGCATAGAGTCTTTTCATAAAAATTCACTTATCTTCAAAAAAAGTGTGGAAAAAACACTTGAATTGGCCTGGGGAAAGACTTAATAAAGAAGAATCCAGTAGCAATTGCAGCAACAACAAAAACAAACAAATGGTACTTAATTAAACTGAATAACCTCTGTACAGTAAGAAGACAACAATCAAAGCAAATAAACAGCCATTAGAATGGGAAAATATATTTGCATCCTATGAATCAGACAAAAGCTTGATAACTAGGATCTACAGAGAACTCAAGCAACAGAAATAGAGCCAACAATCCCTTATATGGGCAAGTTAGATGAATAGAACCTTACCTAAAAAAAGATAGATGAATGGCTATAAAAAATGCTCATTGCCCATAATTCTCAGAGAAATGCAAAGCAAAACCACCCTAAGATATCACCTAAGTCCAATAGAGAATAGTTCACATCATAAAGACCCAAAGCTGCAGAGGCAGGTATAGTTCTAGAGAAAAGGGAACACTTTTACACTGCTTGTGGGACTGCAAACTAATGCAAACCTTTTTGAAGGAAGTATGGAGAATACTGAAGGAACTCAAACTAGACTTCCCATTTGATCCTGCAATCCCATTTCTAGACATCTACCCAGAAGAAAAAAATCATTTTATCATAAGGACATTCACACTATACTGTTTATGGCAACTCAATTTACAATTTCCAAATTGCCCACCAATCCAGGAATGGATTAACAAGCTGTGGTATATGTTTACCATGGAATACTATTCAGCCACTAAAAAGCATGGTGATATTACATCTTTTGTATTGATTTGGATGGTATTGAAATACATCTTAGTAAAGAATCACAAGAATGGAGAAGCAAGAATCCAATGTACTCAATTCTGATATGAGGATAGTTGATGATACTGCTTGGTGGAGGGAGGGAAATGGGGGAGCAAAGAGAGGGAGGGAGGGAGAAGGACGTGGGGCCATAATATGTGACACACCTCTTAGGAGCAGGACACTATTTTTAGAGGGACTTCTCCCAGAAAATGCAAGCAGTATAAACTGGCTTTTTGTACACTCAATGATTCCCCAACAATAAATAAAAAAATCTTCCCTTAAAAAATAAAAAAAATAAATAAATAAAAGTCCATTTATCTACTTAGTCTTTTATTTAGAGATTTTAATTCATTTTTATGTGACTTTATTGTTAGATAAGAACTTTTACCTGCCACTTTGTTAATTTCTGTATGGTTGCTTTGTAGATCCTTTTTTCATTTCTTGTTTACCTCTGTGGTTTTGTAGTTGTATGTATTTCTCTTTGGCAGATTGGGTAAATTCCATTTGAGGGAATTTCTGTTGCCTGTTGTCTAGCTCTCAGTGTGCTTCATTCTATTTCTATGTATCTAGCACAAAAAAGCTCTTATTTGGCTGACTTATGCTTGGAGTAAAGTGTATTGGAAAACATCTCATGAACATTGCCTTATCCCATGGGGTGCACAACTAAAAACTTTTGAGCCTGGTTTTATATTTACTGCTAGGTAGAGGGTTGGGATGTGGTTTCCCTTCCACCTCTTTGTGGAAGGATTGTAGGTACATTTTCTGCTAAGGGAAGTTTGTCACTAATGGAAGTTTGGGTGGCTTCTACCGTTGCTGACATGGAGAAAAAATGTGAATCTCCCTACTTGAAATTAGTTGGTCCCAGTAGTGTGGGTATACTGGCTAGTCTGATATCACTGTGTGTATGGTGTGAGACGAGTTGCTCAACCTGAGCTCTGCTGACTGCCTCTGAGGGTGTGGATTTGTGATGTCAATGTATGTCAATAGTTGGGGTAGGGATTATGTGTACTTTTGGGGAAAAAAAGAGAATGATTACTGATTGAAACGTCTATTTTGGAGCTAACAACATATAGACACATTCATAGGTAAGAACAGTATGACACAAAAATTTCATAGTATGCGATTAAGAAGAAATCAAGACTAATCATAATGATCAGTAGAAATTAGAGAGAAGAAAACAGGGAATTCATTAAAAGAATATTATGGGAGGACATAGAAAAGAATAACACCATGAGTATGGATGGGAAGGGGTTTGAACTAAGAATGCTCAATTATCTCTACAGAGATATACTAAAGTGAAATGAAGATGAAGATATGTTAATTAAGTACTTTTATGTAACCTAGAACAAAGGAGTTTCTAGGAGTGAAACTAGATGTTCAGGAAATGTGGGTGAGAAAGAACAGATGTAAATAAGAAAGTTGTTTGTAAAAAAATTTTAAATTATATCAACAGTTATTTAGGGGAAGATGGTGGCCATGATTATTTATAGGCAGAATAGGATTTAGAGGAAGAGATTGCATATAAGCAACAATTCATATTATTGACTGTCTGGTGAATGATGATCTAATTACTAAATATGTTGAAAGATAAAAACTAGGATTTCCTTTCCAAATAACTTATGAATTTATCTTTTTGATTAGGGGCATTGCTTTTATCAAGGATATGCTGCAGAGATTCCCAAATCAATTGCAACACTAAACATTTGTTCTGGACTCAGGTAATGCCATATTATCTAGATATGCTTACAGATCTTGTGTGAGCCCTTAATTTTCAGAAATATCTTAAAAGATTGAAGAAAAAGAAATAGAGACTTTGTTGTCTCTGTTCTCATATGCTTTATTTTTTACCTGTCCCTATCTCTTATCTCTTTTTCTCTATTCTCTTTATCTTTAGACCACACTTGCAGTCATAAAATGTATGCAGAAAAATTTGTACTAGCATGAAGAGTATTCAAATTTCTTGGCCACACTGTAACCACAACTAGGTCTAAGTGTTATAATAGACAGAAGTTGAGTATAAAATTGAGTTTGAAAGTTAATCTAAGTAAGCTGCTGATTCTCAGTTATTTGACTGTAATGGCCATTGTCAAATTATATGCAGTGTTTTTATTTACATTTCTCAGTGGAGAATCTATGCTAATTATATTTTTACTTTTTAATATTTAGGGGATTATTGCATTTGGAGAATATCACTTACGGTATTAAACCATTGGAAATGTCACCTGCATATGAGCATATGCTTTACCAAATTAAGGATAATACCATTAATGATTTCCCCCTTCAAGAAAATTACTTTATGTCTCAATATGTAGATAAGTCCTACGATATTCTTTTCAAATCGGAAGTGAGTATTCCTATTTATGAGCTCTTTATTTACCTTACTTTTGCTAAAGTTATTTATATTGAAATTTTGAGATTGATAAATTAGGGGGAAATAAGCAGCTATTCATTATATTAAAATCTTCAGTTGAAGGATGATTATTTTAAATTTGTTTGTTTATTTGGATAATGTAGAAAATGTAATAGATATAAACATATAATTTTTAAAAAATTCTCCCAATGTTTTCTCTAGTTTCAAGGATTTTTACACACACACACATGCTTTTGTATAGTTGTTTTGTACTAAATCTGCACCCTACTTATAAAATTATTTCCAAATTTGTTCAAACTAGTTTATTTACCAATACATTTTCTCTTTAAAAAGAAAGGGTAATTTTGGTCAAAAATTAAAAGATAGAAATAGACAAAGTAATATGCTACAACAACTTGTGTAAAAACTCACTCATTATCTAGGGATGTTGCTCTTAAATTTTCAGAATATTCTATTTTTTCAAATACAAAGTTATAAATGCAGAGTCATAAATGTATATTATTATTAACATAAAATTACTTAACAATACATGTTACTTTGAATTTTTTATGTTGTTAAAAGAGAATGCACATTTGCTTATCAAATTACTACATTTATTATTATTTTTATAAAACAATAATTACATATATTTTGGAGGTACATATGATATATTGATACATGAGTACAGTGTTTAATGAACAAGTCTTTCTAGCCAGTGAAATGTACAAAAACAACTGGTAATTATAGTTACTTTAGTATGCTATTGGACTAATAATTATTTGCTTAATCTAACAGTGTGTTTGTATTCATTAACAAACCTCTCTTTGTTCCCTCCTCTTGCTTACAATTTGTATCCTATAGTAACCACCATTATATTTTCTCCCTTCATGATTTCATATTATTAGGTCTTACATATAAGGTCTGACAATTAAGTTTCTGAACTCATCCCAGAAAAAGTACTACATGCCTCATTGTTGAATATCACAAAGGTAACTTGCAAACTAATCCCCTTGGAAAGATATGGACTACTGCCATCATCTAGTCTACCTCCTCAAAGCAATTTTGGAATTATTTCCTGGAATGACCATCAGAGCTATCATTGCATGGAACACAAAAACATATAACAATAATGAATGCCACTCAACAAGACAGTGCCTCGCTTTGACAAAAACATAGCTGAGAGATGCTAGTATACCAAAGTCATGAAACCTCGCCAAGTTGTTTGTACAGTGCTGCCAAAGTAAGTGCACCATGGCAAATTCACAAACTTAATTGTCAGACCTCGTATGACCACAGTTCTTATGATCATTCCAGAAAAAAGTTTTAAAATTGTTTTAAGGGTGGATTAGGCACCGGCATCAATGCATAGCTTTCCAAGGGGAGTATTTCAGAGGTGACTTAGTGTGATATTCAGCAACAAGATGTGTAGCACTTTTTCTAGGATGAGTTTGTGAACTTAATTGTCAGGCCTTATATGAGTGATAACATGTGACATTTTTCTATAACTGGCTTATTTTATTTAACATATGCCGTGGGTTCATCATGTTCTTCAATGACAAGATGTAATTCTTTTGATGTCTGAGTAGTATCCTATAGCGTATATGTTCCACATTTTCTTTACCCATTCATATGGTGATAGAGACTATTATATCTTGTGAATATATATTGTGAATAGTACTGAAGTAAACAATGGGATGGACACATCTCTTCAACATAGTGATTTCATTTTCTTTCGATATATACAAAGTGGGTAGTATTGATGGATTATATAATAGTTCTATTTTTAGTATGCTTTTTTTTTAGACAAAGTGTCACTCTGTGCCTTGAGTAGAGTCCTGTGGCATCATAGCTCACAGCAATCTCAAACTCTTGGGCTCAAGTGATCCTCTTGCCTTAGCTGCCAGAGTGCTGGGACTAAAGGCACCCACTACAATGCCTAGCTAATTTTTCTATTTTAGTACAGAGTGTCATTTTTTCTCAGGATGGCCTTGAGCTCAGGGGGTCCATCCTCCTTGGCCTCCCAGAGTGTTAGGATTACAGGCATAAGCCACTGCATGTTCCACCCTATTTTGAGACTATTAAGGAGCCTCCACTTCTATATATTGTTTTAAATTCTGGTGGTACAAATTTATATTCCCACCCACAGTGAGTGAGAGTTCTCTTTTCTGGCATACTTACCAGCATATGCTGGTTGTTTTTGTCTTCTGTTAGTAGCCAGTTTCATTGGGTTAAATTTGTATCTCACTAAGGTTTCAATTTGCAGTTGTTTGATGATCAGTTCTTAGCATTTTTCCCTACAAATATAGGCCATTTGTATGTATTTTGAGAACTGTCTATTTAGATCTTTTTCCCATTTTTAATTGTGTTTGCACTATTGAGTTGTTTGAATTACTTATATATTGATTAATTCTTTGTTATATGGTCAGTTAAAAATATTCTATCCCATTCTGTAGGCTATCTCATAATTCTGTTGATTGTTTCCTTTGCTATGCAGAAATTTTTGAGATTGATGTCATCAATCTCAAGTACATTTGTGTACTTTTTGCTGCCTGTGCTTTTGATGTCAGACCTTCCCATTACCCCAGATCAATGACTTGAAGAATTTTTTCAACTTTTTCCTGGAATTCGTATGGTTTCAAGTTTTAAATTTATGTCTTTAATCCATTTTTAAAACTTTATTTTATATACGTTGAGAGAGAGGAGTTAGTTTCATTCTCCTGCATATGGATATCCAGTTTTTCATGTACAATTTATTGAAAGGACTCTTTTTCCACAAAGAATGTTCTTAGCAAGTTTTCCAACAATGAGTAGGCTATAAATGTATGGATTTACTTTTGGATTTCCGGTGCTATTCCTTAACTCTGTGTGCCTATTTTGATGACAGTACTATGCTGACTTGGTTACTGTGCATATTTTCAAGTCATGTGGTGTGATGCCTTCAACTTTGTTCTTTTTATTTAGAATTGCTTTGTCTATTTAGGATGTTTTATGGTTCCATGTGACTTTTAAGACTTTTTTTCTATTTCTTAATGCCATTAGTATTTTGATAGGAATGTCATTGAAACTGTGATTGCTCTGGGTATTATGGACATTTTAACAATATTGATTATTTCAGCACATAAGCTAGATGCATTGTTGGATTTGGTTTGCTTATATTTTGTTGAGGATTTTGTATCTACATTCATCACATATATAGGCCTTTATTTGACTTTTCTTTTGTATTTTATTATCTGATTTGGGTATCAAAAAATGCTTGTCTCATAGAATAACTTTGGAAGAACTTTCTACTCTTCAAATTTTTTGAATAATTTTTAAAAATGGTGTTCTTCAGAAGTTTGGTAGATTTAATAGTGAAGCCATCTCATTCTGTTTTTTGTTTGTTTGTTTGTTTGGGGGAAAAAGGTATTACTTATATCATCTTGTTACTTGTTATTGATCTGTTCATGTTTTCTTTTCTCCCTGGTTCAAACTTGATATGTGTCCTGGAATGCATTCATTTCCTCTAGATTTTCCAATTATTAGTATATACCTGTTTACAATGATCTTCAAACTTTCTCTTTCTGTGATATCAGTTGCAATGTCTCCTTTTTTGTATGTGATTTTATTTATATGGGTTTTCTCACTTTTCTTTATTCAATTAGTCTTCCTGAAATGTTGTCAATTTTGTTTATCTTTTAAAAAACTAATTTTTGTTTTGTTAATGTTTTACATTATTTTTAGTTTCTCTTTGTTTAGTTGACTTCAATTATTTATTTTTTTCTAATAATTATGAGTTTAGTTTGTTCTTGCTATCTCCTTCCTTGAGGTACATCATTACTTTATTTGCAACCTATTTCCTTTTCAGTGTAAGTATTTATTGCTATGAACCTCCTTCTTGTTCTGCTTTTACTCTATCCATTAGTTTTTGTATGTTGTGTTTCTATTTTCATTTGTTTCAAGATTTTTTTGCAGTTTTTTTATTTTATTTTTATTTTTGGCCGGAGCTGGGTTTGAACCCACCATCTCTGGCATATGGGGCCGGCGCCCTACTCCTTTGAGAAACAGACACCACCCTGTTTCAAGATTTTTTTTAATTTTCTTTTTAATGTTCTTTACTCATTTAATAGTCATTAAAAAGCATGTTATTTAATTTCCATTTTTTTTCAGTTTGCAAAGTTCATCTTGTTATTGATTTCTGGTTATTTTTACATGTATTCAGAAATGATACAT
>NW_003852679.1:624547-629432 GCF_000181295.1 Otolemur garnettii
TTTTTTTTTTTTTTTGAGGCAGAGTCTCACTATGTCACCCTCAGTAGAGTGCTGTGGCATCACAGCTCACAGCAACCTCCACCTCTTGGGCTCAAGTGATTCTCTTACCTCAGCCTCCCAATTAGCTGGGACTGTAGGCACCCACCACAATGCCTGGCTATTTTTTGGCTGTAGTTGTCATTGTTGTTTGGCAGGCCTGGGCTGGGTTTGAACCTGCCAGCTATGGGGCATGTGACTAGCTCCCTAGCTGCTGAGTCATAGGTGCCAAGCTGATACTTGATATAATTTATATTTTTAATATTTCTTGAGACTTATCTTGAGGTCCAAAATGTATTTTATCTTTTTGAATGTTCAATGTGCTAGGGAGAAGAATGTGCATACTGATACTGTTGGATCAAATGTTGTGTCACTGTATATTTGGTCTTTAGTGCAGCATATAATGTAATATCGCTTTGTTGACTTTTTATCTAGAAGTATCTAGCAATGCTGAAAGTGGGATATTGAAGTTCTGAACTTTTTGAATTGTGTTTATTATTCACTTTAGCTCTAATATTTGCTTTCTATATCTGGGTACTCCAATATTGGATTTGTGGGGGATTTTGTGTGTGCTTATCTAATTATCCTTTTTATATCAATTTTTTAATACTTTTAGGAAATAAATTTTTTTTTGTTACATGAGTGAGTTGCTTAGTGGGAATTCTAAGCTTTAATGTATTTGTCATTTCAATAGTATAAATTATATCCAATAGGTAATTGTCTTGTACCGCTTCTCCCTCCTCCTTCTGAGTCTGCAGTGTACATTGTGTCACTTTGTATGACCATGCATACCTGTTGTTGAGCTCCACTTACAAATGAGAATATTTAGCATTTGGTTTTTTGCTTCTGGCTTACTTCACTTAGGATAAGGGCCTCCAGTTTTATCCAAATTTGTACAAAAGATATTGTTTCCTTATTTTTTATGGACAAATAGTACTCCATGAATATATGTGTGTATGTATGTGTGTGTGTGTGTGTCTTATTTGACTTCTGCAAGTACAAGAGGTGCTCAACTTTATTCACCTTTTCTTGCTGGTATATATTACAGTAATTTATTACATATATATACATATATATATATATATATATATATAATACAATGTGTCCTTTCTTAAAATGGATATACATTTTGGCACCCTTTGTATGTATATGCATATACATATATACAAAAACATACATACATACACATACATATATACAACTTTCTGCCTTTGTAGCATCAGAGCAGCATAGAGAAATGCAAAGAAATTGATGTGGTGTTATTCTAATGGAATATTATTTACAAAATAGTAGTGTAGTTTTTTACCCTGTTATACAGCCTCTTAGGCTTTGTTTGCATACAATGACAGACACATAGAACACTGAAACAATATAGAGAGATCAAAAGTAAAACCACAGGTCAATTGAATTTTTACTAATATGCCCAGGGCTTTCAAAGGCTGAAGATTGATTTTTCCCCAGTAAATAACATGCGAAGAACTGACTATCAATATGGAAAAATATGAATATGAATATCCTTAATGGAAAATAATTGAATTAAGACATAGATGTAAATACCAAAGCTAAATAAAATTTCCTTAGGAACCTTAGGAGAAACCAAATTACTCAGCCATACGTATTTGAAAAGAGATATGTTCACCACCATTAGTCATCAAAAACTGAACATGAAACCTCAATGATATAACAATACAGACCAAAAAGAATGGATAAAATGAAAAAGACTGAAAATACCAAATATAGGCAAGCATGTGGAGCAATTATGAGTAATTAATTCTTGGTAAGAATGTTGCATGCTCAAACCAACTTGGAAATTATTTGGCTCTTTCATTAATTGTATACATCCACAATTAATATTTGACTTAGTTATTCTAGTTCTAAGCATTTGCCAAGAAAGATATATATGACTGTACACACAAGTGCATAATGACACAAAAACATGTACATGGCTATTCAGAACAGCTTTATTTACAACAGCTGAAATAAATAATTCAAATGACCAGCAATAGGTTATTGTGTAAATTGTTATATATCTTTAAAGTGGTCCACTAGTTAGCAATAAAATCTAATGAAGTACATATAATCACAACAACCCAGATGAATGTTGAGAAATGTAAGTAAAGAAAGAAGGCATATATAAAAGAATATATACCATATTTTTCTATTTATAGGACATTCTAGAACAGATTATTCTAACCTGTATAGAAAGAAGTAAATCATTTCTTGAGCCACGTGATCTATTGACATGGAAGACTGTGTTGGCAACCTTTATCTTAATTGCAGAAATGATGACATGAGTGCATAATTTACTGACAAATCATATATCTTTTATGTTAAATAGACACATTTTGTTGAATGTAAACCTCAATAAAGTTAATATAAAAAGTAAAAGTGCAAAAATGAGAAAACAGAAGCATCATACACGGGAATATTTATGGAAGTTTGTGTAGCTTGAGGGTTGGTGGAGGAGTGGTATAGTGGTATCCTACAAGGTACACAGAAGTAAGAAAAAGAAAATACAGAATTCTCCCTCATTTCAGTGAGTTTTTGAGGATCTCAGTTAACAAGAATATAAATAAAAATGCTTCTGTTTTGTTCCTAAAATTTGTATTTGGAATTTCATTTGCACTAATCCACTTATTTTCTTATTACCTATGTTTGTATTTGTATATCTATTTCTGTATCTCTCTCTGTAAATATATTTATACATATATGTATTCTGAATCTACCCCATGTGTGAATATATGTATAGATTGCACATGATTATAACAATGCAAATTTTTTGAAATTTTTTTGTTTAATTTATGTTTTATATTTCACAGAAAAATTCAGGTGACACATTATTGAAAAGAGTTCTGAAAGTACAAATTATTATGGATAAAGCCATGGTATGCAATATTAATATATTCATTAAACCTTCATTTGTGTTTACATTAAGGGGGAATAAAAATATGAAACTTCCATTATTTCCCATGTAAATATATTATAATCTTGTTTTTTTTATTAAATCACAGCTGTGTACATTAATACAGACATGGGGTACAGTGTGCTTTTTTTATATTCAATTTGAAATATTTTCATCAAACTAGTTAACATAGCCTTCATGTAATTTCTTAGTTATTGTGTTAAGACATTTATATTCTACATTTAGAAAGATTCACATGTACCCTTATAAGAGGAACCATAGGCGTGATCTCACCAATCACCCTCCCTCCACCCATCCTTCCCCTCCCCTCCCCTCCTTCTCCCTTTGGAGAGGCTATATTCTTGGGCTATAATTGGGTTATAGCTTTCCTATGAAAGCTATAAGTTATTTTCATAGTAGGGCTGAATACACTGAATATTTTTTCTTCTACTCTTGAGATACTTTGCTTAGAAGAATACTTTCCAGCTCCATCCATGTAAACATGAAGAAGGTAAAGTCTCCATCCTTCTTTAAGGCTGCATAGTATTCCACGGTATATTAATCTGTTTAAAATATGTCTCAGTCTATGAGTAGCAGAACATAAAGAAATGTCATTTGCCTTTACACTGACATAAAGAAATAAATACTATTTATATATTAAATTCCAAATCAGTGTAGAGTTTTAGCATTAATATGTAACACAATGTGGATGAGTTCTAGGACACTACACTACTACTTGATTATAACTAGTTCCAGATACTTCTGGATGCACTCCAATTCTTTTTTTTTTTATATTTTACATTTACTTCAAATTAATATGAGAGCACAGATATTTAGCACCCTCACATTGTACACATTAGTTAAGATCCCTCCATTTATTGTATATAAAAAAAGCACATTGTACCCCATGTCTGATTATAATGTACACAGCCCTCTCTCTTCCCTCCTCCTCTTTTTCTGCCCTCCCCTCCCCCTTACACTACATTTGTGTTTTATCATTCATGTGGGTGTGTAGTTTATATGTTGGTTTCCTATTAGTATCAGTTCTTGATGCAACTGTTCCCAAAATCTATCTCCATTTTAAAGGAAGCTATTACATCAGTTACTCAATTGCGTATTCTTATTACTAAATACTATTCTTAATAAGATTATTCTATGTTTTATAGTTTGCTAGATTTTGTGTTGGAAGCTGTGTATTTAAAAAATGGGAAAAGTCATTCATAAGAATGTATAGTTGATTTTGATTTATTTTTATCAAAATTATTGATAATTATTGATTTAGGTTAATTAATTGCTGTTAGTACTCTTTTTATTAAATCATAACTATGTACATTAATTCATTTATGGGATACAATGTGCTGATTTTATATACTGTTAGTGTTCTTATGTCCCATATTGTTTTCCCCTTTCTTTCTCTTTCCTACTCTTGGGTCATTATTTTAGTTTTAGAATTTATTTTTGTCATCAATATTTATTTTTATACTGTATCTCAATTTCCAGTCCCTATTTATTTTTCTGTTGTATCTCAATTTCTAGTCCCTAACCTCAGTGGTTTCTCTTGTGTTCCAGTAAGTATTCTTAACATCTTATGATCTAAAATTCATGTAATACAATTTTATAGTATTATAAATATTATTACTATATTATAGTAGCCTTATAATAGTAATTCTATTTAATGTTTATCATTTATTATAATGATGTTATGATATATTTTACTTCTCAGTGCAATTTGTTTTGTGAACTGCAAAACAAATTATTTTCAATTAAATATTCAATTATTTTTAAATAAATTAATTAAAAATAATTAAATTAATTATTTTAAAGAAATGAATTTTTAAATTTTCATTTTTCTCCACATATTTACCATTTATGAAACTTTTCATTCCTTCTAATAGATCTTCATTTCTGATATTTTTCTTTGGCCTGCTGAAGTCTTTCTATGTTTTG
>NW_003852679.1:629887-646512 GCF_000181295.1 Otolemur garnettii
CACGCTCACAGCAACCTCCAACTCCTGGGCTCAAGCAAGTCTCCTGCCTCAGCCTCCCAAGTAGCTGGGACCACAGGCGCCCACCACAATGCCTGGACATTTTTTGGTTGCAGCCATCATTGTTGTTTGGCGGGCGGGCTGGGGATTCGAACCCGTCACCTTAGGTGTATGTGGCTGGTGCCTCAGCCGCTTGAGCCACAGGTGCCGAGCCTGCCTACATTTATTGTTAATATTCTACCCCATTATCACTTGTGCTATCTACATTTGAATTAAAGTGTTTACCAAGAATAAGAACATTATCCCTATAACCACAACGGAGACATCCATCCCAGTCATAATAGCATTATTTAAATACTTTCATAAATTTCACTCTAATTTAATTGCATTAGGGTCAGATAATGTGATCCTAGTGTAGGGTGACCAGATTTTAACATTTGTAAAGCGGGACAACAGGGCCAGGGTGTGGGGCAGGGCAGGGCAGGACTGGACAGGGCAAGGGAGGACGGGGCAGGGCAGGGCCTGACAACTATGCAAACTTTGATAAGCAGTTTTCGATAATCACGTCTCAACAATTATTTGTTATTATTACAGTTTAACATTATAAAATTAACAAAAATAATATAAAACTCATATTCTGGTGAAATAGCCACATGGCAGCTGAAAACCATATGTTCCCTTTCTGTTCAACTGCCAGTTTCTGCATTCTTTCCAAAACTCGAGACTTATTAAAAATGCCGTGGGACACAAGACAAATTGTTCAAAAGCAGGACTGTCCTGCCAAAAGTGGGACGTCTGGTCACCCTATCTTAGTGGTACTGTGTTTTATATTCAAAGAGGTGTTTGATGACCTAATTTAGGTCATTTATATAAAATGTTCATTTGTGTTTGAAAAAATATTATATTCTCACTTTTGTGTATAAGGCTCTACATACACATATTATAGTCAACATTTGCTTAGATTTTTTAAAATCTTATATATCTATAGTGTTAATTTGCCTAATTAATCTTAGTTACTAAGAGACTTTTATAAAATATCTCAATATTATTATTAATTTCTATTTCTAATCTTGTTAAATCTTGTTTTATATATGTTATAGTCGTTCTCTTTTATTTTTATTTTGAAACATAGTTCACTTTGCTCTCAGTAGAGTGTAATGGCGTCATAGCTCACAGCAACCTCAAACTCCTGGGCTCACGTGATTCTCTTGCCTCAGCCTTCCTAGTAGCGGGGACTACAGGTGCTGCCACAATGCCTGGCTATTTTAGAGATGGGGGTCTCACTCTGACTCAGGTTTCTCTCAAATCTGTGAGCTCAGGCAATACAGCCACCTCAGCCTCCCCGAGTGCCCAGCCTTTATTTTATAGTCTATAATCAGCTTTAGAAAGTTTCCATCTTTCTACTAATTGAATATTTTATCATATGTTGTGGTAATTACGTTCTTTTTTTCTTTATGCTTTATTTTTATCAATATAACTACTAAATGTAGCTATCACATAATTTAACATATGTTTTTGTCTATTATCTTTTTAAAACTAGATGATATCATTTTATCATTTGACTCAATAGTTTTGCATCATTGTTTGATTTTTTAAAAATAATTTGCATATAGTGGGTTTTTTATTGTTGTTATGTCATTTAAAGTGTTTAGCTGGTGATATTTTGTGATTATTGATGTATTTTGATTTACTCACATGATATTTTTGTATTCTGTTTTTATATAATTTTTATGTTTAGCTTTGCAAAGGAGAACCTTCACCCATAATATACATGCTACATTTTGTAAATAGACAGTATGGCTTATTGTGGAAGATTATACAAAGAGAAATACCAGCAAAGTGCAAAACTGTCTTTAGAGCTAGGAACTTCAAAGAGTTAGGAGAATAAAATCTCTTTTGTTTATATCAGGGTAGGACTCTATCCATTGCCTTTATTTCCTCTCAGGAGTCTTCTTCAGACTTTTCTGGTGGTTACTGAAGATCCCAAGTACCAGTTTTGTTTTAATTATTTTCAGCATTTAGAAATATGTATGTGCACACAATTAAAATAATATTTCATGGAAAATATGATCTTTATTCTCCTGAAAGAGTATATATTCTTGAAATTATTTGCTATTACATTACTCAGGGCTCTGTATTTAGAAAGTACATTGTTTATCCATAATATACAGGCATACCTCAGATATATTGCAATTCAGTTCCAGACTACTAGAACAAAGCAATCACAAAATTCTTTTGGATTTCCCAGTACAAATAAAAATTATGGGTATAATTTACTGCTATATATTAAGTGTGTAATAGCATTATATCCATAAAACAATGTATGGACCTTAATTAAAAATACTTCATTGCTGAAATATGGTAATGATTTTCTGAGCCTTCAGCAATTTATAATCTTTACTCAGCATCTTGACTTAATGTAAATGGCTGATGACTGGTGAGGGTGGTGGTTGCTAAAGGCTGGAGTGGCTGTGGCAGTTTTTAAAGTAAGACAATAATGTTTGCTGCATCAACTGACTCTTCCTCTCATGAAAGATTTCTCCCTGGCATGTGATACTGTTTGATAGGATTTTACCCACAGTAGAACTTCTTTCAAAATTGGAGTAAACACACTCAAACTCTGACCCTAATTTATCAACTAAATTTATGTAATATTCTAGACCCTTAGTTGTCATTTCAACAATGTTGAGAGCATCTTTATCATAAGTGGATTCCATCTCAATAAAATAACTTTATTTGCTTACTCATAAAAGTTTCAGCATAGGACTGTCACAATTCAGTCACATCTTTAGGATGTGCATTTAATTTTACTTCACAAAATCTACCGTTACTTGAAGTCTTGAACCCCTCATAGTCATCTGTGAGTATTACTATCAACTTCCTCTGAATTGCTGTTAATGTTGATATTTTTGCCTTTTCCTATGCATCACAAGTGTTTTTAAAAATATCTAAAGTAATGAATCTTTTCCAAAGGTTTATCAATTTACTTTGCCCATATCAATCAAAGGAATCACTACTTATGATAGTTGTAGCCTTAGGAAATATATATTTTTAAACAATAAAACCTAAAATTACTCCTTTATCCTTGGGTGCAGAATGCATGTTTTCCTAGCAAAGATGAAATGGGAAAAAAATATCCAATGTACTCGTACTACTATAAAACCAATTTATAATCACTCAACTTTCATATGAGAGATGAATCACAACTATAGCCCAGGATGAAGGAAGGAAGGGGAAGGGAAGTGGGGGGGTGGTTTGATAGAGGGAGGGTTAATGGTGGGACTATACCTATGGAGCATATTGTGAGGGTACAAGTCAAATCTATCAAGTAATGAATAAAAATGTCTTAACACTGTGATTAAGTAAATGAGGTGAAAGCTATGTTAATTACTAGGATGTAAGCACTCTAATTTGTACAAATAATCAACACATTGAATCCCACAAAGGTATAAATGTATTCATGATCTATGTATATATTAATAAAAAAAGAAAACAATATTAATCTCCTTGTACATCTCCATCACATTTCTAGGGTGACTGGATGCATTGGCAATGAGCAGCAATATATATATTATTTATTTATTAAGTCATATACACATAAATCATGAATACATTTATGCATATGTGGGGTACAACGTGTTGATTTTTTATACAATCTGATGTGGTTACATCAAACCAACATAGCTTTCACCTCATTTACTTGATTATTGTGTTAAGGCATTTATGTTTTACACTTGACAGATTTGACTTGTACCTTTGCAATATGGTCCATAGGTGTGGTCTTGCCTTTTACCCTCCCTCTATCCAACCTCCTCCCTCCCCTTCCTTCCCACTCTATTTCTCTCCTTCATCCTGGGCTATAGTTGTGTTCTATCTTTCATAACAAAGTGTGAGTATATCCAAAAAACCAAAAATCATTTTGCAAAAAAGATATTTGCACCAGATTATTCATTGCAGCTCAATTCATAATAGCCAAGTCATGGAAGAAGCCCAAATACTCATCAACCCATGAATGGATTAATAAATTGTGGTATATGTATACTGTGGAATACTATGCAGCCTTAAAAAATATGGAACTCTACCTCTTTTATGTTTACATGGATGGACCTGGAACATATTCTCCTGAGTAAAGCGTCTCAAGAATGGATGAAAAAGTATCCAATGTGCCCAGTACTTCTATGAAACCAATTTATATTTACTCACACTTTCTCATGAAAGATAGAGCAGTAATATTTTGAATAAATTCTTTTTTGCTATACAGTGGACTTAGAAATTAGCACTGCCTTTTTTAAGAAGTGGGCTTAAATATTCAGTAAAATGTGCAATATGTGGATATGCTGTCATCCAGCCTTTGTTGTTTCATTCGTGTAGCACAGGCAAAGTAGATTTAGCATATTTCTTAAGAACAGTGGAATTTTCTGAATGATAAATGAGCACTGACTTCAAGTTAAAGTCACCGGCTGCATTAGCCCCATAACAGGAGAGTCAGCCTATCCTGTGAAGCTTTGAAGTCCGGCATTGATGTCTCCTTCTCTTCTTCTCCTCTTCTTTTCTAGATATGAACATTCTAAACAGCATCTACTTCTGATACAAGGATGTTTTTATACACAAAAATCTTTGGTGTCATTACATGCACCAATATTTTAGCTAGATCTTCTGCATAACTTCCAGTTTCTGTATCAGCACTTGCTGCTTAATGTTGCACTTGCACATTTATGTTATAAAAAACACTTATTTCCTTAAATCTCATGAACCAACCTCTGCTAGCTTCCACCTTAGACCCTCTTAACTTTCATAGAATTGAAGATAACTAGGATCTTGCTTTGGGTTAGTTAGGCTTTGGCTTAACAGAATGTTGTGACTTTTTTGAATTTTATGCAGGTTACTCAAACTTTATCCATATCATTATGACTTTCACTTTCTTACAATTCATGTGTTCACTGGAATATAAATTTTAATTTCCTTCAAGGATTTCTTTCTTTTTTATTCACAACATGGCTAACTGCTGTTTGCAGGAGGCCTAGGTCTTAGCCCATCTGTTTTTGACATGCTTTTCTCACTAAACTTAATCATTCCTAAGTATTGAGTTGAAGTGAGAGATATACTATTTATTCTACCCTTCATTTGAAAACTTAGTGGTCATGATAGGGTTACTGAATGGCCTAATTTTAAAAGTTTTTTGTCTAACGGAATAGTGAGACCCAATGAGAGGAAGAGAGATGGGGAAATTGCCACTTAGAAACTACACAGCATTTATAGATTAAATTTACCATCTTCTATGGGTGCATCTCCCCAGCATCCCAAAACAGCCAAAATGGTAACATGAAAGATCACTGGTGATATATCACTTTAACTGAAATAATAATAGTAATAATAATAATAGTTTAAGATATTGAAAGAATTACAAAAATTTGACATGGTGACATGAAGGAAGCACACAATGTTGGACAAATTGTGTCAGTAGAATTGCTCGATCCATTATTGCCTCAAACCTTCAATTTGTAAACAAAAATACAGTATATGCTAAGTCTAATAAGGAAAAATAAGCCAAAATGAGATGCTTGTATAGTCATGTTGGCTTACTAGGAAGGCAAATAATGGCAGGATACTATAATAGAAAGACTAGACTTAGTAGTTTAGTTAAGACATTTGAGCCCTGGTACTAATCCTTGGTGGTTATGCACCCTTGGTACCTTAAGACTTTGACTCTTAAATTCTAGGTCTATAAAGACAAATATAATCATAGCTATTTCATTTTAATATCATTGACTAATTTATAAAATCTCTAGGGTAATACCTAATCGTTAGCATATGATATATCTTACTTCTACTTTGGCCCCTTCATTGACACACTGAATTATTTTCAATTTATATTTAAATATGAAAGTTTAATCATTTTCCTTAGTTACAAAGAAATAAAATTTATCTTTCAGTATGATTATATGGGCTCTGAGGTGGAAGTTGCAGTTGAGAAAGTTATCCAAATCTTTGGTCTTATAAACACTGTAAGTATTTATGTTTTGTGTTTAAGTAGGCAACATATTAATGGAGTAACATTATTTGTAAATAGTATTTACACTTACACAAAAATGAAGTCCAACTAACTAGTTTAATCCACCAATGGTTTTATCTTTAAACAATAATAAATTAAATATATTAACATTATATATAAAAACATACTGTTATTTTAGGGTCACCAAAATTGCATAACATATATGTTCTGCTTTTAGATGTTTTCCCAGCTTAAAATGACAATCATGCTATCTTCTTTGGAGCTCTGGTCAGATAAAAGTAAGATTTCAACAAGCGGGGATGCTGATGAAGTACTACAAAGATTTTTGTCTTGGAAACAATTTTCACTCCATAGGTTCAATGATATGGCATACTTATTAATGTAAGAACTTTGTTCACATTGATAAAGGTTTTATCAAATTATTTGATTTATTAGCTATCAACATTTTGAATTCTGTAGAATAATAATATTTAAAAATAGTATGTGTATAGTCTTTTGGCAAAATACAAAAGTCTTATAATTATGTAATATATTAATTAAATCATAGTAGGTCATTATTCTCAGAGTAAACTATTTACTTATGCAAATGTAATGAGTTGGAAAATAGAGAGCTTTGAGAAAAACATGGGACCTTTATGGTTGTAAATATCTTTTCAGAGAAAAATAATTGAAAGTATCATTTTATTATTACATGACAAATAAACTGGTTCACAGAATGCAATAATTGTATGGATTGCTGGTTATAGTACAAAACATGAAATTAATAAATAACTGAAATGGACCACTTTTTTTCTCCCTGTGGTTACCTCTGGGTATTTCAATACTGACCTATAAAGTACCTATGTGTATAGTTTAAAAGTCTTTATATAGAATTTCTGTTTTACTGATTTGATTATTTCATACACAAAAAATTGAAATACAATTTTGAAACTCTTAAGCAATGTGGAATATATTTAGACATTTATTGATATCTTCTGCAGAATCTAAAGAGCTTATGGTACTTCTTTTTTTTTTTTGTGGGTTTTGGCTAGGGCTGGGTTTGAACCTGCCACATCCGGCATATGGGGCTGGCGCCTTACTCTTTGAACTACAGGTGCTGCCCAAGCTTCTGGTATTTCTGATCAACATTAACGTAGGACTAAAATGTGAAAAGGCACTTTCTACATCTTAGCCCTCTTTTTTAAAATCAATCAGTTACCTGTTTTATCCCTGTCTCTTTCTCTTTTCCAATTCAGTGCTCTTTAAATATGCTTAGAATTGGTTCTCTACTGAAAAACTATGACAATAAATAATCTTATAATTATATCCATCCAGTAATGATTACACTGATTACAACAGTGATTATTATATTTTGTGATTGTATGGTTGTATGAGTAATGATTACAGTGATTACAACAGTGATTATTATTTTTTGAAAGGATTATGTACTGTTAGGTTTTGGACTTTGTATCATATACTTTTCAATAATCTTTAAGACTCACTTCATATGAATTATAGGATATTATAAAAATCATAAATGATTGAAAGTATAAAACAGTTTGTGTGATATTAATGTTTTAAATAAAGCACTAATTTATATAGAAATCCAAGTTATAAAATACCATTAAATTATTGCTATTTCAAAATACATAAATTCATAAGAAATGTCTTTGTATTTAGTTATAGGGAAAATTCTACTTCTATGGGAGCAACATATCATGGAACAGCATGTGATCCAACATTTGCAACAGGAGTTGCTCTGGTATGAATTTCTTCCCATCTGTTTAGTGATAGCAAAGTTTTGAAAGTTAAAATTCATTTCAATGACCAAAAGTACATATGAGGTACCTCTCACAAATCTTAATAAAAATGTTCTGTTTTAGGTTTTTCAACTCAAAGAGATTTGTTATTGTAGGGAAAAACATATTACATAAAAGTCACCAAACTAACCATTTTCAGTGTACAGTTGAGTAATGTTAAGTATATTCACTTTATTCTGAAACATATCTCCAGAATCTTTCATCTTGAAAAACCGAAACTCCACAGCCATTAAATAACCCCCCTTCTAACCATTGTTACCACCATCCAATTCTCTGCTTATATTAATTGGCAACTTTTGATATCTTATAGAAGTGGAATTTAAATATTAGTCTTTCTGTGACTGGCTTATTTTACTTGGCAAAATACCCTCAAGATTCATCCATGCTGTAGCATGTGACAAAAATTTATTCCTTTTTATGGCTAAAATATGTTCAATTATGGATATATACCATATTTTATCTATTTATCTGATGATGGACATTTAGGTTATTTCCATATCCTAAGTATTGTGTATAATTCTGCAATAAACATAGAAGCACATATATTTATTTATTTTGGATATGTGCTATACAATCAGTTTTCTGTAGCTTGTAACAGAATACCAAAACTGTGTATTTTCTAAACATTTGTTTCTTAACATTTATGAAGGTTAAGAAGTCCAAGACCAACAGGTGCATCTGGTGAAAGCTTGTTGTTGATGAGGACCCTGCAAGATTATGCAGGGAACCACACACCACAGCAGCTGACTGTATAGCTCAGGTCTCTCTTCCTCTTAGGAAGCCACCAGTCCCACTCCCATGGTAACACATTAATCCATTCATGAGAACAGAGCCCTCATGACTTAATCAATCACCTCTTCAAAGTCTCCCTTTCAACACTATCACATTAAAGATTTAATTTTCCACATGAATTATAAATGAGATAAACATTCTAGTCAAATAATTCCATCCCTTCCCCCAACTCATGTCTTTTAACATACAAATACGTTCACTCCATATCTGTACTCCCAGGTTTTAACTCATTTCAGCACCAACTCAAAACTCTGATGAGAGTTCAAAGTCTTATCCAGGAACCTGTAAAGTCAAAACAAGTTATCTACTTCTGAGGTGAAAGGAGGCAGGCAAGGGATATACTTTCCCATTCCAAAAGGGAGAAATCAGATAGAAGAAAGATAACAAGAAAGCTGGAAACCCAGGAGCAGGGCCCTTGAATCTTAAAGGTGGAGAATAACCTCTTCACTCCCATTTCCAGTATCAGCAGCATATTGGTATGGGGGTTGACACTCAAGGCCCGCTTGGTATAGCCCATGTCTCCTCTCTACCAGGGTGGCATTGCATACTGGTAGCTCTACAGTTCTGCAGCCTCAGTGGTGGTTCCATTCCCAAGGGTCCATTAAACATTGCCCTGATAAGAACTCTCTGAAATATGTTCAACCCCATATTTCTGCTCAGCATTGCTCCCATGAGGGCTCTCTGTAGTTGTCTCAATACTGCAGCATATCTTTGCCTGGACCCACAAACTGTTCAATACATACCTTGAAATGTAGGTGAAAGTTGCCATGCTCTTTGCATCCTGTGAATCTACAGAATTAACAATATGTGGATGCCTCTCCAAAGTTTATGGCTTTTATAGTTTAGAACAGGGTGCCAATCCTTACCTGTAGCTATCTGAGCAGTAGGTAGGGCAGCTGGGAAAGACAGCACTAGTATTCACAGGGGAAGAGTCCTGAGGTGGCACTGGGCAGTTAGCCTGTGGTAAGCTTTGTAGACCTGTCTGTTTCTTCTAAAATCATTCTGCCCTCATAGGCTTCTGGGTCTGTGATAAGAGGAGAAATCTTCAGGATCTCTAAAATGCCTTCAGGGCCTTTTTTCATTTTCTTGAGGAATAGTACATAACTACTCCCTTCTATCCAGGCTAATCTCTTTGGTAGTCACTGGAATACATACAACTTTGGTTTTATCTCCTGAAAACACTTTTTCACTCTTACCCACTTTCATGGTCAAGCTGAGGGGATCCCAAATCTTTCCACTTTGTTATATTTTATTAAAAATTCTATTATCAGGAGTTTTGGATTTTTTCTCCTCTTGAAGCTAAATGTAATAAGTTAGAAATGGCAAGCAGAAGCCTGAATGCTTTGCTGCTTGGATATATTTTTTGACAGATATTCTAATTAATTGCTCTCAAATTCATCCTCCCACAAAGGGCTCAGGCATGGACAGCATTCAGCCATGCTTTTTCCCAATTTATACCAAGGATGGACTTTTTTATTTCCATAACGGACTGTTAGTCAGTTTTATCTGTGGCCTATCAGAATGTGCTTTGCTGTCCTTATTTCTAGTCATGACCACCTAATAATTCTCTAAGAAATTCTAAACTTTTTCTAGTTTTCTTATCTTCTGAGCCATCACCAGAATCTAGGATTTTTCTATCCTGCTCTTCCAAAATCTTTTAGGCATTACCTATTACCCAATTCCAAAATCACTTCTACTTTTTCAGGTAATTTGTTATTAATCACAATCCCACTCCTGATACCAATTCTTTGCCTTAGTCAGTTTTAAACTGTTGCTTATATCAGAATACTTACAATTGAGTAATTTTTAAAGAAAAGGAATTTATTTCTAACAGTTATGGAAGCTGAGAAGTCTAAAGTTGGGAGGGGTTATAAGGGGAGGGTCTTATTCCTGGTGGAACCTCTTATAGAGTCCTGAGGCAGCACAAGGCAAGGGGGCTGAACATACTAGCTCAGAACTCTCTAACTGTTTTTTATGAAGCCATCAGTCTCAATCCTGTGACAATCCCATTAATCAAGTAACCCATTAATCTCTTCATCTGTGAGTGAATTCATTCATTGAAAGCAATACTGTCAGGGTCCAGTCAGATCATAAAGATCTCATTTCTCAATACTGCCACATTGGGGATCAAATTTCAACTTAGGTTTTAGTGGGCACAGACATTTAAACTATAAAATATAACCAGAATTGGTATTGCTATATCATACAGCAACTCTATTTTTTATTTTTTGAAGAAAATAATATATCCCAACTTCCATAGAGATTGTGCCATTTTATAATCCCACCAACATTTTCCATTTTATTTGCTACATTCTTTCCAACACTGTTGGTTTCTGTTTGCTTGTTAAGTAGTGGTCATTCTTCTGGGATGGAGATCATATATCATTGTTACTGATTTGTATCTCTATGGCAATTAGTGGTGTTGAACATCTTCCCATATGCTCATTGGCATTTTGTGTGTATATTTGGTGAAATGTCTTTTCGAGTCTTTTGATCATTTCTTGAAATTTGGTCATTTGATGTTTTTGTTGTTATTGAATTATGGGAATTATTTACATGCTAAATATTAAATCCTTATCAGATATATGATTGCATATATTTTCTTCTGTATTATAAATGTGCCTTTACATACTGTTGGTGGTATGATCTGAAGAAGAAAAGTTTTTAAGGTTAATATATTCTCATTTATTATTCCTCCCCCCCCCCCGGCTTGTGACTTCATTTTGAGAAATGTTCTGATCAACATCATAAGCATTTTCCCCTATGTTTTATTCTAAAGGGTTTTCTATTATTTGCTTTTCCTTGTGTATTTAATCCATTTTGAATCAACTTTTGTATTTGGTATAGGATAAGGGTCTAACTTTATCTATCGTATTGCATGTGGATACCCAGTTTCCCTGCACTATTTATTAAAAAGCCTGTTCTTTCCTCGTCAAATGTCTTGGCACCTTTGTTGTATATCATTTGACCATTTATATCAGGATTTATTTTTAGGATCTATATTTTGTTCCAACATATGTATTTTTTACATCAGTAACACATTGTTTTGACTACTGTCACTTTGATTTTAAATTTAAAAATTTGAATCCTCAAACTTCTGTCTTTTTTTTTTCTTTTTGTGGCCAGGGCTGGGTTTGAACCCACCACCTCCAGCATATGGGGCCGGCACCCTGCCCTTTTGAGCCACAGGCACTGCCCTTCTTTTCTAAAATAATCATGGCAATTTGCAGTCCATTGATATATCATATAAACTTTGAGGGCTTTTTTATATTTCTGAAAAAAAGCTCTTGAGATTGTGATAGAGATTTATATAAAATTACAGATTGCTTCTGCTAGCAATGAAATCTTTTCATATTAAATGTCCTAATCCATATGTATGAGATATATTTCCATTAATCTGTATCTTCTATACTTTCTTCTGAGTCTTACAGTGTTCCATGTATATGTTTTTTACCACCTTTGTTAGCTTTATGTCTAATGATTTCATTTTTTTATATTCTAGGAATTAAAAATATTTTCTTAGGTTTTTTTTGTAGATTATCCATTTTTAGTGTATAGAAACACATTCTTTTACTATGTGTTGATTCTTTTTTATTTCAGAATATTTTGAGGGTACATATGTATTTTCATTGCATAAATTGCATTTGTACTATTTGAGTCAGGGTTATAAGTGTGCTGATCACCCAGACAATGTTCATTTTAGCCATTAAGTGTGATTTCACCAACCTCCTCCTTTCCCTACCACCTGCTTGATTTCTGTTGAGTTTTACTTGCATCTGTGCACATGAGTGCTGATCAGTTAATTCCAATTGAATAGTAAGTACATGTATTTTTTCTCATTCTTAGGATAATGGTCTCCAGTTCTACCCAAATTCTAATAGAGATTAAGTCATCTTTCTTCACTGCTAAATAGTTTTCTATGGGGTGTGTGTGTGTGTGTGTATGATTTCTCAAAAGTTTCCCCTAAAATTTCCATACTTAGAATAAAATGGGAAATTGTAGCTACATGTGCCTTAATTTGTTACAAATATTTTTGCAAAGAAGTGGCCAACCCACAGAGAATATTTTATACATATTTTGTAAATTGTGTAAAGAATATTTTGTAAGTAAAAGTACACTTAGCTACAATTTCCCATTTTCCCTTCATATGACAGCTTTAAGGGATAAATTTGGGACACTCTGTGTGTGTGTGTGGGTATTGCATTTTAATTCACTGATAAATTGATGGGTGCTTGAGTTGATTCCACATCTTTGCAATTGTAAATTGTGCTGCAATAAACATTCAAGTGCAAGTGAGTTTTTTATAACATGACATCTTTTCCCTTATATAAATACCCAGTAGTGGGATTGCTGTCAAATGATAGGTCTATGTTTTGTTCTTTGAGGAATCTCCATACTTCTTTCCATAGAGGTTGTACTAGTTTGCAATCATACCAACAGTGTAGAAGCATTCCTTTCTCTTCACATCAGACCAGGATCTGTTACTTACGGCTTTTGGATAAAAGCCATTCTTACTGGTTTAGGTGCATCCCTCTCTAGTGAGGGTGGCGCCAGGACTATCTTGTTCATCTGAGTCACCTGCATGCAACCCCATGAAGGGCTGGTGGGCAGGGAATTCCCAGATTGTGAAGCTCAGTTCCTTCAGTGTCCTCAAGGTTAGAAGTGTAGACCTCATTCTCTGTGGAGACCTCAGCTTGGAGGGAGCACCTACTCTAAAGAGGCCACTTAGGCACTTCTCAGTTCAAGCTGCTCTCAAGGTTGTGATAGATGGGGGAGAGGCCAAATCCAGTTAGCCCAAAGTCAAAATACTTACTGTGGAAAATGCCCAGAAGTGCTAAGTGGTACAGCCAGCACTGACAGTGCTTTCTCTACTTATGTTTGTAATAAGAATAAGAAACAAACCAAGATTGACTCTTTTTCAGACAGAAGGAATAAACCATGAGAAAACAGTAAATGTAGTGATATTATATTACCCCATATGATTTTCCTGTGTTTTGATTATGTATGATTTCATGTTATACTTTCTTGTACAGCTTTTACTAGAGAATAAGGTACATGTACATATCAGTACAGTAGGCCTACCTTCCTTACAGAGGTTCTATGTATAGAAATATTTATTGAATATTGTATTTATATAAGAAATATTTATTGAATTCCCAATTGTAACATATTATTGTTACATTTACAACATTACATTTTAGAGGTCACCACTTATTAGTCAGAATGTATAATTCTTATCTATTACAAAATTAAATTTTCTATTTTAAAAAAATGCTTTCCCAGTTTCCAGGGGATAGATGAGATGAAGGGGAGGAAGCTTCTGAATGAAAGAAAGCTATCATTTGGTCTCTCCTTGCACTCTCCTGAGGGGGCCCTTCATGGATTGTCCAAACTCTGGGGTCACACTAGTTCACCCCACTATACCTTATTGTCTTCTAATGCTGGACTTGTGGAAAGTGGAAAATGCTGCAGTAAACTTGATGATTCACTTCCTCACACAGAAGGGAGATGGTAATCTGCCCCTTACCCTTTCACTGGGCTCCCAGGCTTTCTGAGTTGTTTCTCACTAATATCTTATTCTTTTTATCTTCTTCCTTCTAAGCTTCACAAAATTCCCAATTATTTATGGAAAGTCAAGTTTTCCTTATGCGAGTTCTAGTTACATTCCATTTTATTTCCAGACTGAACAAAAAATAGTTTACATAATTTCAATTGTTTTAAAATCAAAACTTTTTCCTTTATTTATTTAATTTTTTTGCAGTTTTTGGCCAGGGCTGGGTTTGAACCCACCACCTTGGTCATATGGGGCCGGTGCCCTACCCCTTGGAGCCACAGGCACCACCAATTTCAATTATTTTAAAAAGAATTAAGAATTTTTATAATGCTTTTGACTTTCAATTATATTGTGTCTGAAATCAGGATAGAAATTTGGCTTTCTTTCTTTTGATTACTATTTGCAAGGAATTTTTTTCAATCCTTTTTAAAGCAATCTGTGCTTTTATTTCTTGTGTGATTCTCTTATATTTAGCATATATTGGATGCTGGTTTTTTAATCCATGTAGCCAATCTGTGCATTTTTCAGGAAGTTTAATCTATTTATATTTGATATAATTTGTGCTAAGGAACAACTTACTTTCACTATTTTGTTGTTTTTTTGTACATTTTTTCCTACTTTCTTCTCTTTGCAGCTTTCTTGTGTTGTATTGATATTTTGTTGTGACCTATTTTGAATTTATATTTTTTGTATGTTGTTTGTATATTCTGTAGTGTTTGTGTGTGTTTGTGTGGTTACCATGGCAATTATATAAAACATCTTAAAACTAATACAGTCTATTTTAAATTGGTAATAACTTCATTTACACATAAAACTCTACCATTTATACCTACTCTGATAAATATTATGTTATCAGTGTTACAGATTCACTGTTTTATATTGAATACTCAGTGCAGAGAGTTTTAAGATTTTTTTTTATTTTTAGCACTTTTAGACAGCCTACATATTACTTTCTCTTTTGTATTGTTTATTTTTTTTTAATCTTATTAAGTCAAATACACATAGATCTTGGATACATTCATGCATATGTGGGGTACAATGTGCTGATTTTCTTTTTATATATTTAATCAATCAACATAGCTTTCACCTCAATTACTTGATTTAAAAGTTCTATACAAGATTTAGAAGTGAATTAATGAATCAAAATTATGATAATTTGTTCATATAATTAACATTTGGAGAGTTGCTATCTAGTTGCTTTTTATTTTAAATTTGAAAGACTCCTTTAGGATTTTGTGATATGGGCTAATCTTACTGCTGTTAGATGATATCTCAAAGTAGTTTTGATTTGCATTTCTCTGAGATGCTGGTGGGGATGTGGAGAAAAGGGAACACTTCTACAATGCTTGTGGGAATGCAAACTAATACGTCCTTTTTGGAAAGTCATATGGAGAACACTTAGAGATCTAAATGTAGATCTGCCATTTGTTCCTATAATTCCTCTGCTAGGTATATATCGAGAAGACCAAAATTCACATTACAATACAGATATCTGTACCAGAATGTTCATTGCAGCCCAATTCACAATCACTAGGTCATGGAAGAAGCTCAAGTGCCCATCAACCCATGAATGGATCAATAAATTGTGGTATATGTACACCATGGAATATTATGCAGCCCTAAAGAAAGATAGAGACTTTACCTCCTTCATGTTTACGTGGATGGAGCTGGAAAATGTTCTTCTTATCAAAGTATCTCAAGAATGGAAGAAAAATATCCAATGTACTCAATCCTATTATGAAACTAATTGTTAACTCTTATAGGAAAGCTATAATCCAAATGAAGTCCAAGAATATGGGGAAAAGAGTGAGGGAGGGCAGGGGAGGGGGAAGGATGGGTGAAGGGAGGGTGATTGCAGGGATCATGCCTATGATTTTTCCTATAAGGGTACGTGTGAATCTTTCTAAATCTCAAATTTAAATGTCTTAAAACAACAATTATGAGAATGACATAATGGCTATGTTGGCCAATTGGATGAAACTATTTCAAATTGTATATGGAAACAACACACTGTATCCCATGATAGAATTAATGTGCACAAATATGATCTAATAAAAAAATTATTAAAAAAAAAAGAGACTCCTTTAAAATTTTATGTTCATGGGGGGCGGAGCCAAGATGGCGAACTGCAGCAAGGTTTTTACAGAAGCTCCCATCCAGAAGGAGGCTGAAAGGACAGAAGATTAGCAAATTAGCTGATGGTTTGGAGCAGAGACAAGAGAGAAGATTGAAGAGTGCACTTCAACCTTCCTGAGGCGAGCTGCGACCCCTGAAATTACAACCAAAAGCTGCTGCTGTTCCACTGCACCCCGGCTGTCCCCGCACCCGAGAACTGGGAGAAGACAACAGACAGGCTCTGCCTGTCTCTCTAGGCAACCAGAAGAAGCCATCAACTGAACGGTCCTGATAAGGCCTCCAAACAAGCTAAACTCAGCATGGGGCGGAACCAGCAGAAAAACTCTGGCAACTC